>NW_016823127.1:1354637-1368473 GCF_001698545.2 Rhinopithecus bieti | reverse complement strand
CAGGTCAGTAAATTACCCAGGGAGGTAAAATTGCCAAAAAAACATTCCAGGCTGGGCACAGTGGCTCACACCTATAATCCCAGCACTTTGGGAGGCCAAGGTCAGCAGATCACAAGGTCAGGAGTCCAAGACCATCCTGGCTAACACAGTGAAACCCCATCTCTACTAAAAATATAAAAATTAGCCAGGCATGGTAGTGTGTACCTGTAGTCCCAGCTACTTGGGAGGCTGAGGCAGGAGAATCGCTTGAACCCAGGAGGTGAAGGTTGCAGTAAGCTGAGATCACTCCACTGCACTCCCGCCTGGGGGACAGAGTAAGACTCTGTCTCAAAAAAAAAAAAAAAAAAAGGCCGGGCCGGGAGGCACAAGCCCGTAATCCCAGCACTTTGGGAGGCCGAGATGGGCGGATCACGAGGTCAGGAGATCGAGACCATCCTGGCTAACACAGTGAAACCCCGTCTCTACTAAAAAATACAAAAAAGGGCCGGGCACAGTGGCTCAAGCCTGTAATCCCAGCACTTTGGGAGGCCGAGACGGGCGGATCACGAGGTCAGGAGATCGAGACCATCCTGGCAAACACGGTGAAACCCCGTCTCTACTAAAAAAAAAAAAAAAAAAAAAAAATCCAAGCAGTGGGAATAGCATGAGCTAAAGCTGAGAGGTGTGAACGTGCTGCAACCATAACTATAAGATTGCTTGGCAGAGAAGGACCAGGGATGAGACCGTAAAGGTCAGCCATGGAAACAGGGACTTGACTCTAGGACGGGGAGTCCCTGGAGGGCTTGAGGTGAGGTTTGTGAATGAGGAGCCGTGGGGTGGGGGTGGGAGCAGGAGCAGGTGCAGACTGGAGGTGCTGGGACCCAGGAAGAGGTGGTGTACCTGCCCCTGAACCTTCTCCTCTGGAGGCTGGGGAAGGGCTGCTGTCCAGAGAAATGGGGCAGCCGGTGATACCCTGGCCTCCGGCCCACAGGAGGCATGTGAGCGCAGCCTGGCAGAGATGGAGTCCTCACACCAGCAGGTGATGGAGGAGCTGCAGCGGCACCATGAGCGGGAGCTGCAGCGGCTGCAGCAGGAGAAGGAGTGGCTCCTGGCGGAGGAGACGGCAGCCACGGCCTCAGGTATGGACCCTGGGTGGGGCACAGTGGGCTGGGCCCTGAGCCTCTGTGCTGAGGCTCCTCCTAGCCAAACTGGGGAGGACTTTATCAAATAAGATGTAGGGATCTCAGTGCCACATTTGGGGTAAAGGGTCAGCAGGGGTTGTAAGCCCCAAGAACTGGCCTGTAGCCCTACTCGAAAAGGGAAACTGAGGCAGTAAAAGACACCCTCCCCACCCCCAACACCACCACTATCATGGGTGGTGACTCCTCCCGCTCAGGGGCCTTCAGCCACCATAGAGTGCCTAAAGCCACATACTACCTACATGCAGTGGGGAGAGGCTGATCAGCTGCATCCCTGGTCCTCACAGGAGTGCCTGCTCCCTGGGCACATGGGCCAGACCCTGGGGAGAGCAGGGGAAAGTGTGAGCATTGTCCATGCTAGCTGTGTACCAGGCACTGGGCCCCACATGTTTCCCAAGGGAGCACCCTTCATCCTGGACAATTCCCTCCCCTCCTGCCACCACACACCTGCTATGTGCCTGGCACATTCCTAGGCATCACTAGGGGTTTGTAGAACAATAGAAATGCTGGCAATGTCACATGATCTGAAGCTAACAACCATGGGCTCATGCACTTGAACCCAGCCCTGGGGCCAGTGTGCTCTGCATTTTAGGAAGACCATCTTTGCAGCCACATGTGTTAGAGACCCCTTTCTCCTCAGCAGAGTCTGGACTTCGCCTTGTAATCTGGTACTAAGGTTTCTGCTGTGAAATGGATAAAAATCACACTTAAGTGTAGTAATAAAGACCATAAATAGCCTCATGTCCATTCAGGGTGGGGATTGTCACCAAAAGAGTTACCAGAGGCCGGGTGCGGTGGTTCATGCCTGTAATCCCAGCACTTTGGGAGGCCAAGGCAGGCTTATCACCTGAGGTAGGAGTTCAAGACTAGCCTGACCAACATGGTGAAACCCCATCTCTAATAAAAATACAAAAATTAGCTGGACGTGATGGTGGGCTGCTGCAATCCCAGCTACTCAGGAGGCTAAGGCAGGAGAATTTCTTGAACCCAGGAGACAGAGGCTGCAGTGAGCTGAGATTGCACCACTGCACTCCAGCCTGGGTGACAGAGTGAGACTCCATTAAAAGAAAGAAAGAAAAAAAAAAGTCTGGGTACTGTGGCCCATGCCTATAATCCCAGCACTTTGAGAGGCTGAGGTGGGTGGATCACAAGGTCAGGAGTTCAAGACCAGCCTGGCCAAGATGGTGAAACCCTGTCTCTAGTAAGAATACAAAAATTAGCCATGCACAGTGGCAGGCACCTGTAATCCCAGCTACTCAGGAGGCTGAGGCAGGAGAGTCGCTTGAAAGCGGGCAGCGGAGGTTGCAGTGAACCGACATTACACCACTGCACTCCAGCCTGGGTGACAGAGTGAGACTGTCTCAAAAAGAAAAAAAAAAGAAACTTTCAATGTTCAGAGGTTTGGGATTTTAGAATTGTGGGAAAAACTATGGGTGGCACTTATTTAATCCTCACAACAGCCCTGAGTGAGAAAAAAAAAAGCCTCGGTCTCAGTCCTTAGGAGCTCACAATCTGAGAATAAAGCCAGCAGGAGCTAATGTTGGGGCATTTACTCTGAGCCATGCTTTGTTCTAAATACTTCACACACCTTCCAGTAACCCCATGGAGGAAAGGTACTGTTGTTATCTATCCCTATTTTCCAGATAAGGGACCTGAGGCACGAGGGGTTAAGTCACCTGTGCAAAGTCACATAGATTTATGCTGACTGTGGAGCCTGAGCTCTTGACCACTAGGCTGGGCAAAGCAGATAGGCCTTGTTTGAGAGCCCTCAGAGTCTGCAGGGAGGGTGTACTAGGTGGGGTCCTACCCAGAAATCACTGGAACAGGAGGTACCAATTGTCAGACACTGAGCTGTCTCCCCAGCAGGGCCCATCCAACAGGATTATCTTTCCTTAATAGATGGGCTCAGAGAGGTTGAGCAGCTTACCCCAAGCCACTCATTTTATGACATAGCCTAGGCTGCTCTGGACTCCTGGTTCGGTTCTCTTTGCATAGCACTCGTTGGTCCTATCTCCACCAGTACATGTGGTGTCTCGGAGCTGGTGGCACTTGGTGCTGGTGACCCCCTCTAGTCTCTCTTGTGCCTCTCTGCCCTGCTTCCAGCCATTGAAGCCATGAAGAAGGCCTACCAGGAAGAGCTGAGCCGAGAGCTGAGCAAAACACGGAGTCTCCAGCAGGGCCCGGATGGGCTCCGGAAGCAGCACCAGTAAGATGATGCCAGGGCCCAACTGCCCACCCTGATGGTTATGGGTTGAGGAACTTTGCTGAGGCCCCTTGGCAGAGGACACATCAGTTTGCCCCTAGCTGAGATTCCTGCTCCAGTCTCATGGATGCAAGAAACAGAAGTAGAAGGTCCTCAGGCAGACCCCATGCCAGTCCTCACAGAGTTCTTCAGGTGCCTTCTTGTCTTTGCTGGTCCCGGCCTCCACCCACCTCTTCACCCCTTTAGTCTCCCCTGGAGCTGGGCTGCAGTGTCACTGTTGACCAGTAGGCCTCTCCCTGCCCCAGAACACAGTTTTGGAATGTTGAGGCTTCAGGGACTAAGGATGGGCTCCTCCGGCCAGGCACGGTGGCTCATGCCTCAATCCTAGCACTTTGGGAGACTGAGGTAGGCGGATCACCTGACATCAGGAGTTTGAGACTAGCCTGGCCAACATGGTGAAACCCCATCTCTACGAAAAATACAAAAGTTAGCCGAGTGTGGTGGCGGGTGCCTGTAATTCCAGCTACTTGGGAGACTGAGGCAGGAGAATCACTTGAACCCAGGAGGTGGAGGTTGCAGTGAGCCAAGATTGTGCCATTGCACTCCAGCCTGGGCAACAAGAGTGAGAGCAAGACTCCATTTAAAAAAAAGAAGAAGAAAGAAAGAAAAAAGATGGGCTCCTCCAAACCACCCTCACTTAGGGGAAATACCTGTAGCCCAGACAGGCTATCACTGGTTCACAGCCCCACAGCAGGCTAAAGGCAAACCTAAAGAGGGAACCCCAGAGTCCTGGCATGCTTTGAGTCTGCCCTGACTGGACTCCAGGCTTGGCAGGGGCAAGATAACCTATGCTCTCCTTTGCTCCTCCTCTGGGGCAGGTCAGATGTGGAGGCACTGAAGCGGGAGCTGCAGGTGCTATCGGAGCAGTACTCGCAGAAGTGCCTGGAGATAGGGGCGCTCACGCGGCAGGCCGAGGAGCGTGAGCACACGCTGCGCCGCTGCCAGCAGGAGGGCCAGGAGCTGCTGCGCCACAACCAGGTGGGCCTGGCCCCAGGTTGGGAGGACACGGGCGGGTCCCAGCACCCCTCCCCTGACCACCGTGCCTCTCCCAGGAGCTGCATGGCCGCCTGTCAGAGGAAATAGACCAGCTGCGCGGCTTCATTGCCTCGCAGGGCATGGGCAACGGCTGCGGGCGCAGCAATGAGCGGAGTTCCTGCGAGCTGGAGGTGAGTGCCCTCACTAGCACCAGGCAGCCCAGTGGTTCTCGGGGCCCAGGGCCGTGGTGCACCCCCGCCACAGGCTGCGTGTCACCTGTGGCAGGAAAGTCAAGTCTCTGAGTGGCTTGGCCAGCCTGACTAGGCCAGAACACCTACTACACATCCAGTAGCCAGAATTCTTCCCTCCCACCTGCGTTGTGTCACCTACCTGCCGTGTACCATAGGAAATCACTTTTCTGAGTCCCAGTAGCTCATCTGTAAAATGGCACCAGCACCTTCCTTACTGGGAAATACTAGGGTAAGAAAATATGTGTGTGTGTGTGTGTATGTGTGTGCGTGTGCTTGATGCCAGGATCACTGTAGTCTTGTCTTTTCTTTTTTCTTTTCTTTCTTTTTTTTTTTTTTGAGACGGAGTCTCGCTCTGTCGCCCAGGCTGGAGTGCAGTGGCCGGATCTCAGCTCACTGCAAGCTCTGCCTCTGGGGTTTACGCCATTCTCCTGCCTCAGCCTCCCAAGCAGCCGGGACTACAGGCGCCTGCCACCACGCCTGGCTAGTTTTTTGTATTTTTTAGTAGAGACAGGGTTTCACCGTGTTAGCCAGGATGGTCTCGATCTCCTGACCCCGTGATCCGCCCATCTCGGCCTCCCAAAGTGCTGGGATTACAGGCTTGAGCCACCGCGCCCGGCCTATTTTATTTCTTTAACAAACACTTAGGTGAGGCTCACTGTGTACCTAGAACTTCTGGAAGCCCTTTTTGTCTGTTAACTCATCTAATCTTCCTGACAGCTCCATACATTAGCTACTGTTACTGTCCCCATTTACAGATGAGGAAACTGAGACACAGGAAGGTCAAGTACCTTACCAAAGCTTGCATAGCTGGACTGGGATTTGAACTAGGCAGTCTGGCTCCATTCTGAGCTTTTAAGCACCCCCAGACCTGGCTGAACTTGTTTCCTCCTTGGTCAGGTCAGCAGCACCTGGCCCTCAGGGTTGGGGAGGGGTTAATGAGGTGCCTTGTGGAGTGGCTCAGCCTGCTCAGGTTTATGTAGGGCTTCTTTTCATCCATCTTACCCCTGAGGTGAGAGCCTGGTGCTGCATGAGGGCTGCAGCAGAGTTGACCATGAGATATCCATCCACATGGGCTGGACAGGGGTGAGAGTAAGAGAAGGCAAAGCAGGGGAATCAGAGAGGGCTTCCTGGAGGAGTCTGCCTCCAGGGTTTAGAGGGTTTTGGTGCAGATAGGGGCTGCATTCTAGGGGCCTGAGGCAGAGAAAACCCGGGCTGCAGGGCACTGTGGGCCAGGGTAGCTCTGGCTTCTGGCTCTGGGTCAGCCCAGCACCTGTATCCCCAGGTGCTGCTTCGTGTAAAAGAGAATGAACTCCAGTACCTGAAGAAGGAGGTGCAGTGCCTCCGGGATGAACTCCAGATGATGCAGAAGGTAGGTCCCGCCGCTGGGCGTGGGGGCCGTGGGGGCCGTGGGGGCCGTGGGGGCCTCTGGAGCCACCTGGATGCCATCCTTTGAGCACCTGCTCTGTGCCAAGCCCTCCACTTGCTTCATCCTGCCTCAGGCTCTCCTGTGCTTCTCCCACGTAGGTGTCGTCATCCCCATTCACTGACGGGGAAACTGAGGCTAAGAAAGGGGAAGTGACTTCCCCAAGGCCATACTTGCTTCTGTTATTTAGCATTATTTAATTTATTGATTATTATTGAGCACCTCCTATGTCCCGGGCACTGTGCTAGGCGCTGGGAAGACAGATGTGAACAAAATAGCCCCAAATCTCTGCCGTGGAGAGATTGCACTCCAGTGAGAATAACCGCATTGCTAGGAGTTGGGTGGGTCAGGGTTCAGCCCAGGTCCGAGTCTGCAGCCCGCCTGGCCCACGCTTGGCTGCTGTGTCACTGCCTGGTGCGTTCTGTCAGTTTGGGGTAGGAAGTGGACGCGTTGGTGGTTCTGTAAGCGCATTTGAGCCAGACCATGTTTACTGCACTTGAAGAACAGGTGGCGTGAACTCACAGGAAGGGCCCGAGCACCCAGCCAGGCTGACCTGGTTCTCATCCCAGCCACTCACTGCCCTGCGGTCTTGGGCAAAATCTCCTCCCCCCCAAACAGGATGAGGATGACAATGGCACCTGTGTCCCTAGGTGGTACCAGGGAGGTGGGAGAGGGAAGCCCAGGACCCAGGGCCATCTCGGGGAGCCACCTGGAGGGATGAAGTGAGGGGCCGCGGGGAGGTCTGGCTGCTGGTGGTGCCCATGTGCCAGGTGGGCAGGGCTGGAGGGAGAGGCTTCATGCCCTCATACCTGCCTCCTGCCCCCCAGGACAAGCGCTTCACCTCGGGGAAGTACCAGGATGTCTACGTGGAGCTGAGCCACATCAAGACGCGGTCCGAGCGGGAGATCGAGCAGCTGAAGGAGCACCTGCGCCTTGCCATGGCCGCCCTCCAGGAGAAGGAGTCGATGCGCAACAGCCCTGGCTGAGTAGAGGTGGGTGCCAAGGTGTGCGCCCTGCAGGGTGGGCAGGGGCTGAGGCTCTCCCACAACCAGAACTCCTGAACCACCCCAGCCAGGCCACTTTCTTCTTCTGGCCTCCAATTCCCATTCTGTAAAAGGGACGATGAACCCAGCAACATGGGATTGTTGCAGAGATCCCATCAGACCCGGGCCACAGGCTGCTTCATCAGCTTAAGTCTGTTCCTTCAGAGCTGGGCGGCACAGTACAGAGCCACGGCCTGCTCAGTGTACCCCGGTTCTTGGGGCTGGAGGCAAATGCAGTGTTCACATCCCTGACCCCCACAGTGAGTCTCCGCTGAGCTTCACACACAGACATCGCACACCAAGGCCAGGCCTCTGTCCCATTTAGTGTTACACTCGTTCTTGACTTAGCAGGGCTCAAAGTGGTTGGTTGATTGGTTGTTTTGAGACAAGGTCTTACTCTTACCTGGGCTGGAGTGCAGTGATGCAATCACGGCTCACTGCAGCCTCAACCTCCTAGGCTCAAGGGATCCTCCCACTTCAGCCTTCTGAGTAGCTGGAACCACAGGCCCACACCACCATGCCCAGATAATTTTTGTACTTTTTGTATAGGCGAGGTTTCGCCATTATTTCCGAGGCTGGTCTCGAACTCCTGGGCTCAAGCAGTCTACCTGCCTCAGCCTCCCAAAATTCTGAGATTACAGGCATGAGCCGCTGCACCTGGCCCAAGTGTTCTTATTTTTGCTTTTTCAATGCCACATCTACCTGGAGCATCCTCTTTCTGCTAAATCCTCATGGACTTCCTAAGGCACGCAGGAGAGGCCACCCTATGGCCGAGCTACTCGCGAAGGAGCCAGGAAGAGCGGATCTGACTACCTTCAGGGCTGAGAGGTGGTGAAAGGACCCACTCAACACCCTTGCTTGGCCTCGGGGTAGCCTCGCAGCCCCTCAGCCCAGGCCTCAGCCCTGTCACACTTTGTCTTTCAGGTCCCACTCAGCTGCAGACCCTCCAGGCTGGAGGACCAGCCGCCCTCTTTCCCTCCTGGATGGAAGTCAAAAGCCAAGCTTTCTCCCCACCCTCTGTGGGCCACACGTGCACTTGCACCCACCACACACACCCACACACAGACACAGACACACACACACGTGCACACATGTACACACAGACACACATACACACACTCTGCGTATCTGAGCGCGCCCCTCGCACTGGGTCTTACCTTGCACCTTCTTCAGGATTTTATATGTGAAGAGATTTTTATATAGATTTTTTTCCTTTTTTTCCAAAACACGTTATACTTTAAAAAAACAACAACAACAATTCCTGGTGGCCGTGTGCCTCCAGCCCTGGTCCCCGCTCTGTCTCCAGCCACCCTCTGCTTGGGCTTCTGGGCTGGTGGCACTGGTCCGGGGGTCTGGTGGAGGCCCAGGCAGCGGCCATGGCGGGGTGTCTCTGCAGGGGAGAGGCGGGAGCCTGCCACCTTCCTCCTACCCTACCTCCTACTAACACTTGCTGCCCCATTTGGACCCTTACCATGGGGCTCAGGACAGAGGGAGCCAGCAGCTGGCTTCCATGGCCCCACAGCCTCCTCTGAGGCTGTGCTGGGTGCGGAACCGCCAGAGCCACCCAAAAGGTGATTCTCTCCTGCCCCCTGAACCTCTTAACTTAATAAAACGTTCCAGCAAGTTCTGGTGTCCTAGATGGCTGACAGAACAGAAATGGAGATTGGGGTTTCTTGAAGTGGCTTCCCTACTCACACCCTACCCACACGCCACCCTTCCTAAAGCAGTGGCCTCTGGGCTTCTGAGGGTGGGGCTGAAAATCCAAGGTCTCCCTTAGTAAGGACTGCGACGCCCCCAGTGTGGCTTACAGGCCAGTGGCAGCGGCAGCAAGTGAGAAATAACAAGTCTGCACCACCCCGACCTACCAAACCAGTGTCTGCATTTTAACAGGTGCCCCAGTGATTCACGGGACCTTCAAAGTCTGGGGAGCCCTGGAGTAGGGCCCAGGCCTGAGAGAGACGTGGAGCTAAGACTGGCCCTGACCATGACCTTGGGCAAGTCACACCCCTCACCAAGCCTCAGTTTGCCTCTCCATCACATGGGTGTCTTTCTTTCAGTCCCAGTCCTCTCCTGAGGCTTTTCCCAGAGGTCATGCCCAACCCTGGGCCGGGGTGAGGGCAGGGTTGTGGCTGCCCCAGGCCCAGGTCCAGCGGGCTGGGAGTCCTCACCATGGCCAGCTGTGCTGATTGTGGTCGCATGGGGCTGGGAAGAGGTCCCGTTTCTGAGCCACAGAAACAGGCCACATCCGGGAGGGGTCCTGGAAGGCTGTGAGAACGCAGAAGAGACCCCGGGCCAGCCTGCAGGTGGAAGAGTGCCTTTGGAGGCAGCTTTGAAAGATGACGCTGCAGGGCCGGGCGCGGTGGCTCAAGCCTGTAATCCCAGCACTTTGGGAGGCCGAGACGGGTGGATCACGAGGTCAGGAGATCGAGACCATCCTGGCTAACACGGTGAAACCCCGTCTCTACTAAAAATACAAAAAAGAACTAGCCGAGCGAGGTGGCGGGCGCCTGTAGTCCCAACTACTCGGGAGGCTGAGGCAGGAGAATGGCGTAAACCCGGGAGGTGGAGCTTGCAGTGAGCTGAGATCCGGCCACTGCACTCCAGCCTGGGCCACAGGGTGAGACTCTGTCTCAAAAAAAAAAAAAAGATGGACGAATCAGGAAGGGCCTTCCACGCGGAGGCACCAGCAGGAGCAAACGTCCCTGGTGTGTTCAGGGAAAGACCCACAGGAGAGTGACCTCGGGGAGTGAGGGAGATTGTTTCCCATTCCCTTGCCAGGGATTGCTTGAGGAATGGACATGGGATGCGGTTCCAGCCAGTGAAATGCGAGGGAAAGTCTTGGGAGCAGGGTGGAGGAGGTCATCTGGGAAGGGCGTCCTTGGTCTTAGAAGCACAAGATGGCCAGGCACAGTGGCTCACACCTGTAATCCCAGCACTTTGGGAGGCCGAGACAGGCAGATCACGAGGTCAGGAGATCGAGACCATCCTGGCTAACATGGTGAAACCCCGTCTCCACTAAGAACACAAAAAAATTAGTCGGGCGTGGTGGCAGGCGCCTGTAATCCCAGCTACTTGGGAGGCTGAGGCAGGAGAATGGCGTGACCCCGGTAGGCAGAGGTTGCAATGAGCCGAGATAGTGCCACTGCACTGCGGCCTGGGCGACACAGCTAGACTCCGTCTCAAAAAAAAAAAAAAAAAGGCACAAGAGGCCAGGCGCGGTGGCTCGTGCCTGTTATCCCAGCACTTTGGGAGGCCAAGGCAGGGGAATCAGCTGAGGTCAGGAGTTCGAGACCAGCCCGGCCAACATGGTGAAACCCCATCTTTACTAAAAATACAAAAAATTAGCCAGACGTGGTGCCAAGCACCTGTAATCCCAGCTGCTCAGGAGGCTGAGGCAGGAGAATCACTTGAACCCAGGAGGCAGAGATTGCAGTGAGCCAAGATCGCACCACTGCATTCCAGCCTGTGTGACGAGCAAAACTCTGACTCAAAAAAAGGCGGGGGGGGGGGCAAGGAGGGGACACCTCTCTCCTGGCCTTGTCGCCATCTTCCCTCATCAATAGCTGAAAATGGCAGAGCAGAAAGAAGAAAGAGCCAGGACCCCGTGCCATCGAATCCCCCAGCCTTGGCACTGCCCTGCCTCGGCACTGCTTGTCTTTGGAGATCAGGAGCATTCCTAGCCACTGGGAGATGGGGTGCCTGCTGCTGGCAGCCCTGCCATCCATCCTCACCATCCCACTGTCCTCCCAGGACAGCTCTCCATCTCATCCTCTGCCTCCCTTCTAGCCTCAACCTAACTCAGAGCTCCCCTGTCTCACACCTGGGTTGCGGGAACATCCCCTTCACCAACCCCCCTCCCATCCCTCCTCAGGGCTTCCTAGGGGAGCTACAAAAACCAGGCCAGTCTCTGAAAGGTGCTCCACATCTCATGAAAAACCGTGAGATCCCACTGCCCCACTATTAGAATAGCTCAGAGGAGAAGGTCTGCCGGTACCAAGTGCTGGTGGGGATACGGAGAATGGCAGCTCCCAGCTGCTGTTGCTGCGAGTGCGCTTTGTGCAACCACAGTGAGAAACTGACAGCTTCTCATCAAGTTAAATACGCATCTACCCTATGGCCTAGCATTTCCACTCCTGCTTACACATCCAGGAGAAATGAGTGCTTACATGCACAAAAGAATGAGTACCATAATACTCATATCAGCAAATAAACAATACAGCTGTTCATCAGTAGTAGAATGAATAAATTGTGGTATATTCATACTTTAGAATACTATACAGCAATTAAAAAACCTGCTACACACAAAAATGTCGGTGAATCTTTCAGACATAATGTTAAGCAAAAATAGCCACAGAAGAGTGTAAGGCTGTACGATTTTGTTTAGGTGAGGTTCAAGAACAGACAAAACATTATGGTGATAGTGGTCAGAGCAGCAGGTACCTCTGAGCTGAGGGCATTGGCCAGCAGTGGGCTCTATATCATGTCTGGGTTGTGGTCACGTGGGTCCACACAGATGTAAAAATTCACCATGCCGGCTGGGCATAATCCCAGCACTTTGGGAGGCTGAGGCAGGTGGATCACCTGAACTCAGGAGGTTGAGACCAGCCTGGCCAACATGGTGAAACCCTGTCTCTGCTGAAAATACAAATAATTAGCCAGGCTTGCTGGCGCATGCCTGTAATCCCAGCTACTCGGGAGGCTGAGGCAGGAGAATCGCTTGAACCCAGGAGGCGGAGGTTGTAGTGAGCTGAGATCGCACCATCGCACTCCAGCCTGGACGACAGAGCAAGACTCTGTCTAAAAATAAATAAATAAATAAATTCGCCATGCCTTGCACTTAGGATTTGTTCATTTTTAGTGTGTGTGAATCACGTCTCAATGGCATGGGGGGAGGGAAGAAGCCTGCTTTACGAAAGAATAAGCCAGGGTTCCAGCAGGTGCCCAGATGAGCCACCCGGGAAATTACCCTGCCACCGCAGCCACAGGGAATTTGACCAAAACCACATGGTTTGGCTGCAAGTTCTGGTCAGCTGCTTCAGGCAGCCAGGCATGTGCTCTGGAAAGAAAACAAACCGGGTTCCGATGAACCTGCCAGGTCAAACCCTACCTGCTGCCTCCAGCTGGCTAGGTGAGCCTTACTGAGCCATGTCTGTCTCTCCGGGCTTCCTCATCTGATACATGGGAACAATAACATCTACCTCAGAGGACTGTGTAGGTGTTAAATTACCAACTTTCAGTTATCTAGTGCTGTGGAGCCAATGACCACATATGTAATGGCCTAGAATACCACTTTTTAAATAGTCATTCATGGTCCTGTGGGTTGACCTGGCTCAACCTGGCACTTCTCTTCATGTCTTTTTTTGAGACATAGTCCCGCTCTGTCGCCCAGGCTGGAGTGCAATGATGCGATCTCAGCTCACTACAACCTCCACCTCCTGGGTTCAAGTGATTCTCCTGCCTCAGCCTCCCAAGTACCTGGGATTACAGGCACCCGCCAAAATGCCCAGCTAATTATTTGTATTTTTAGTAGAAATGGGGTTTCACCATGTTGACCAGGCTGGTCTCAAACTCCTGACCTCAAGTAATCTGCCCACCTCAGCCTCCCAAAGTGCTGGGATTACAGGTGTGAGCCACCATGCCCGGCATGGACATCTCTTTCTCCACGTGGCCACTTCATGGGGCTAGCTTGGGCTCCTTACAGCATGGTGGTCTTGGGACAATCTATAGCCTGACTTCCTACATGGTGGTTGACTTCCCCCTAGAAAAGGAGTTCTAGCCAGGTGCAGTGGCTCACGACTGTAAATCCAGCATTTCAGGAGCCCGAGGCAGGAGGATCACTTGAGGCCAAGAGTTAGTTCAAGACTAGCCTGGGCAACGCAGCAAAACCTCATATCTATAAGGAATAATAAAAAAATAGCCAAGCAGCCTGGGCGCAGTGGCTCACACCTGTAATCCCAGCAATTTGGGAGGCCGAGGTGGGAGGATTGCCTGAAGTCAGGAGTTCGAGACCAGCCTGACCAACATGGAGAAACCCCATCTCTACTAAAAATACAAAATTAGCCAGGCGTGGTGACGCATGCCTGTAATCCCAGCTACTCAGGAGGCTGAGGCAGGAGAATCGCTTGAACCTGGGAGGTAGAAGTTGCAGTGAGCTGAGATTGCGCCACTGCACTCCAGCCTAGGTGACAGAGTGAGACTCCTCAAAAAAAAAAAAGCCAGGCATGGTGGTGCACGTGCCTGGAGTCCCAGCTACTTGGGAGGCTGAGGTAGGATGATTGCTTGAGCCCACGAGTTGGAGGTTGCAGTGAACTGTGATCGCTGCCACCTCACTCCAGCCTGGGCAACAGAGTGAGACCCATCTCTAAAAAAATAAAAACAGGCCGGGCGCGGTGGCTCAAGCCTGTAATCCCAGCACTTTGGGAGGCTGAGACGGGCGGATCACAAGGTCAGGAGATCGAGACCATCTTGGCTAACATGGTGAAACCCTGTCTCTACTAAAAATACAAAAAAAAAAACTAGCCGGACGAGGTGGCGGGCACCTGTAGTCCCAGCTACTCCGGAGGCTGAGGCAGGAGAATGGCGTGAACCTGGGAGGCGGAGCTTGCAGTGAGCTGAGATCCGGCCACTGCACTCCAGCCTGGGAGACAGAGCAAGACTCTGTCTCAAAATAAATAAATAAATAAAATAATAAAAACAATAAAAA
>NW_016823127.1:1347889-1354534 GCF_001698545.2 Rhinopithecus bieti | reverse complement strand
CGAGACCATCTTGGCTAACATGGTGAAACCCTGTCTCTACTAAAAATACAAAAAAAAAAACTAGCCGGACGAGGTGGCGGGCACCTGTAGTCCCAGCTACTCCGGAGGCTGAGGCAGGAGAATGGCGTGAACCTGGGAGGCGGAGCTTGCAGTGAGCTGAGATCCGGCCACTGCACTCCAGCCTGGGAGACAGAGCAAGACTCTGTCTCAAAATAAATAAATAAATAAAATAAAATAAAACAATAAAAAGTAAGGGGAGGCTCAAGAGCCCCAAGTGGAACCTATAAGCCTCTTATGAGTTAGACTTGGAGGTGCTGCAGCACCCCTTCCGTCACTTTAGTCAAAAATGCGTCACAGAGCCAGCCCAGGTCCAATGGGAGAGGCGGCAGCAGGCCCTGAGGGCCGGAGGGTATTTCACTGGCAGCCATCTTTCTCCTCTGTTCCAGCGTCGGCTACGCCCCAGCTCCTCTTTAGTCCCCTTCGTGGAATTCTCATTTTCTTCCCAGCCCTCTGATGTGCTTTCCCGGATTCTATCCTCAGCAATCCTCTGTCCTCTCGTGAAGACTTACTTATTTATTTACTTACTTAGAGACAGAGTCTCACTCTGTTGCTCAGGCTGGAATGCAATGGCGTGATCTCAGCTCACTGCAACATCCTCCTCCTGGATTCAAGGGATTCTCCTGTCTCAGCCTCCTGGGTAGCTGGGACTATGGGTGCCTGTCACCACACCTGGCTAATTTTTGTATTTTCAGTAGAGATGGGGTTTTACCATGTTAGCCAGGCTGGTCTCGAACTCCTGACCTCAAGTGATCCCCCGGCCTCGGCTTCCCAACGTGCTGGTATTACAGGTGTGAGCCACCGTGCCCAGGCTCTTGTGCAAATGTGATCTCTCATCCTTGGCTTTTGGTACTGTCTATGCTAACCATCCACATCTGTCTCTGTCTCTGGCCCAGACCTTTTCCATGAACTCCTAAGACCTGGTCAGCCTCAGTCTCAAGGCTGCCATCAAGGCCCTGCCCTCCCTGCAACCCGTTCCTGTTCAGTGTGTTCTGCCTCATGGTCAGCCTCTGGAGCAGGCTCCTGGGGATGCAGCATGGAATCAAGCATTCTCCCTTCAGGAGGGAGGTGAAATTGGAACCAGGTGATTAATTACAAGAAGCCACAGTCAGCACAGAGGGTGCAGCAGACCCAGTCTGGGAGGTCAGGGGAGGCTTCTTGGAAGAGGAGATGCTGGAACTGAGCAGGATTGAGCTAGGCTGAGAAGGGGAGAGAGTGCCAGGTCCAGTGAGCGTCAGAAGCTCAGTAGAGTTCAAAGGCTCTGAAATGGCTGCAGCTTGGTGTGCGTAGAGGGATCCGAGATGAGGCTGTGGGGACAGGCTGGAGCTGGAATCTGATTTTGCAAGGACAGTGGGGGTCACGTGTCCAAGCCCTAGCTTTGTGCTTAACTCAGTGGGAAGATATTGGGGGGTTTTAGGTGAGAAGTGCCCTGGCTCAGGACAGCGATCTTGGCCATCCTCAGCACATGGGGGCTATGGAAGGCCCTGAGTTGACCTAGGGTTTGGTGCAATGGGAGAGAAGAGGATGGAACCCCGAGGAAGGGCAGAAGCCCGTAAAGTAACTGAGAGGTTCCCAGTGGCCCCAGAGAGCGAATGTTTCAGACGATGGAGCGGGAAGGGCTCAGGCTCTGGTGTCCGATGGCCCTCTGTCCGTCCCCCTGCTCCCAGCTCTGCAACCCGGGGCAAGTTACATGACCTCTCTGTGCCTCCGTTTCCTCATCTGTAAAGTGGGAATAGTAGTACCTCCCTCCCAGAAGTATTATGAAAATGAGAAATAAGCTCATGCGTGTGAAGTGCTGAGAGGGTGCCTGGGACTGAGGTAAGTGCAAGGCACATGTGAGCTGTTAAGACTATTGTGATGTGCTGCTGTTCTGCTGTTGTAAGGAGTAGATGAAAAGGTGCATGTCGCCGGGTGCGGTGCTTCATGCCTGTAATCCCAGCACTTTGGGAGGCTGAGGCAGGTGGATCACCTGAGGCCAGGAGTTCAAGACCAGCCTGGCCAGCATGGTGAAACCCGGTCTCTACTAAAAATGCAAAACTTAGCCAGGCATGGTGGCGCATGCCTGTGATCCCAGCAACTTGGGAGGCCGAGGCAGGAGAATCCCTTGAACACAGGAGGCGGAGGTTGCAGTGAGCCGAGATTGCGCCACTGCACTCCAGCCTGGGTGATACAGTGAAACTCTGTCTCAAAAAAAAAAAAAAGGTGCATGTCAAAATGTGGCACAGGGCCGGGATAAGGGAGCTGCTTTATTTTATTTATTTTATTTCATTTATTTATTTATTTTTGAGACGGAGTCTCACTCTGTCTCAAGGCTGGAGTGCAATGGCACAATCTCGGCTCACTGCAACCTCTGCCACCTGGGTTCAAGCAATTCTCTTTCCTCAGCCTCCCGAGTAGCTGGGATTACAGGCATGTGCCACTACGCCTGGCTAATTCTTGTATTTTTAGTAGAGATGGAGTTTCACCATGTTGGCTAGGATGGTCTCGATCTCCTGACCTCGTGATCCACTTGCCTTGAACTCCCAAAGTGCTGGGATTACAGGCATGCACCACCACGCCTGGCTGATTTTTGTATTTTTAGTAAAGATGGAGTTTCACCATGTTAGTCAGGATGGTCTCGATCTCCTGACCTCGTGATCCGCCTGCCTTGGACTCCCAAAGTGCTGGGATTACAGGTGTGAGCCACAGCGCCCGGTCTGGAGCTGCTTTTTTTTTTTTTTTTTTTTTTTTTGAGATGGAGTCTCGCTCTGTCTCCCAGGCTGGAGTGCAGTGGCCAGATCTCAGCTCACTGCAAGCTCCGCCCCCCGGGTTTACGCCATTCTCTTGCCTCAGCCTCCCGAGTAGCTGGGACTACAGGCACCCGCCACCTCGCCCAGCTAGTTTTTTTGCATTTTCTAGTAGAGACGGGGTTTCACCTGTTAGCCAGGATGGTCTCGATCTCCTGACCTCGTGATCCGCCCGTCTCGGCCTCCCAAAGTGCTGGGATTACAGGCTTGAGCCACCGCGCCCGGCCTGGAGCTGCTTTAGTATTCGTTGGATGTTGCTGCTCCCACAGTCCTCAGGAGATCTGGCTCCACTTGGCCAAGCCCCAGTTCCATGGCCTGTGAGAATCGTGACCCCTCCCTCCTAGGTTGGTAGGTGCCCACAGGTCACTTTCCAGGGCTTCCGTTCTCTTGGGGTTGGGGAGGATGTGCTGCCAGGCACAAAGCCAGGCCCTCTGGTGGTTCCACAGTAGATCCACTGGCAGAATTGTGCTATGAAAGAGCTCTCAACATCTTGCCCCAGCACCACCCAGGCCCCCAGCAGGTCAGGGGCACCTGAGAGTCCAGGAGGGTTTGACCTGGCCACTGGGTCCTGCCCGACTTCCCCTACCCCCACCAAGCGCTGGCCGGTCCCCCTTCCCTCTTTTGGCTGCTGCTGCTCCTGGGCCCCATGCCCCTGCCCTGCTTGCCTCGTCCCTGGTTCCCAGATGGGTTTTCCCTCCTGTCCAATCCGCACAACCGCAGCAGGGGCTTTCTAAAACTGGGAGTGGGCCGGGCGCGGTGGCTCAAGCCTGTAATCCCAGCACTTTGGGAGGCCGAGACGGGTGGATCACGAGGTCAGGAGATCGAGACCATCCTGGCTAACACGGTGAAACCCCGTCTCTACTAAAAACTACAAAAAACTAGCCGGGCGACGTGGCGGCGCCTGTAGTCCCAGCTACTCGGGAGGCTGAGACAGGAGAATGGCCTGAACCCGGGAGGCGGAGCTTGCAGTGAGCTGAGATCCGGCCACAGCACTCCAGCCTGGGTGACAGAGCGAGACTCCGTCTCAAAAAATAAATAAATAAATAAATAAATAATAAAAAATAAAACTGGGAGTGGCCATGTTGCTCCCCTCTGTGAATCTCTGCCCTGACTCCCTGTTCCCTTAGGATGGAGTTCTGGCACACAAGCCCCTCTGTCTGCCGTGGTCTCCT
This sequence comes from Rhinopithecus bieti, assembly GCF_001698545.2. Classification (NCBI taxonomy): domain Eukaryota; kingdom Metazoa; phylum Chordata; class Mammalia; order Primates; family Cercopithecidae; genus Rhinopithecus; species Rhinopithecus bieti. Next base: position 1,350,519 of record NW_016823127.1, on the reverse strand, counting down.
TTCTCTACCCCTTTGGGTCCCCTAGGCTCCAGGCTTCCTTTGCGTGACGGAGCAGTAGCACACTCTTCCATCGTCACTGCTGTCCCCCCACATGCACTTTCCACTCCCACCCCCTCCCCTGGCAGACCCCCTAAGACTCAGGACTCAGATCAATCATCATTTGCCTCCTCCAGGAAGCCATCCTAGATTCCCTAGATGAGGCTGGAAGCCTGCTCTGGATCCCACAGTACTTGGAACTTGACATGTTTTTTCCTTGTGGTTCCCCCAGACTGTGAGCCCCCTGAGGCCAGGGACCAGCTGTAAATCACTTCTGTGTCCCCAGTGCCCAATACAGAGCACTGGTGTCTGTCTCCGAGGGATGTTTGTTGATTGACTGACTGACTGGAAGTGAATGACCACTGAGTCAGGCACCCTCGAGGCAGGAAACAGCCACAGCCTCAGCTCCACACCAAATGGCAAGGGACTGGATGTCCCCATAAACCCACTGGGAAGCCCTGCAGCCATCCTGAAAGGCTGGGGGCTAATGGCAGTTTCTGGTCCACGAAGGGGCCAGGATTTAACTGTGAGTCACCCCTGTCATCCCAGCGTCCCACAGTACTTTACAAGGGGACTTGACTTTGATGGAGCCTTCCGCCACGAGCACACATTATGGAAGGCAAACCTTTTAATGCCCACAACAACCCCTTGAAGTACTTCCTGCTCTCCCCTTGTTATAGGAGGAAACTGAGGCTCAGAGAAGGATGTGACTTACCCAAGGGCAATAATTTAGTGACTCACATCCCAGCAGGTCTGACTCTAGAGCCCAAATCCCCTCCCTACCCAGGCTGCCTCCCTACCGGTCATTATACCTTTTTTTTTTTTTTGCTGAGCACTTACTGTGGGCTGGACCCTGGAACAAGCATTTCACTCACAGGCTCCTTTAATTACCAGAACAGCCTGATGAGGGAGGTGGTATAGTTGTCCCCGGTAAGGGGCCAGGACTCAGCAGCACAATGAGGTGACGTCCAGGTCAGTTGGTCTCACAGCCCAGGTGGCCCCCTGAGCTGACCCAGGTCTTCTCATTGGAGACTGCCTGGGGACCGGGTGCCTTGGGTCCCCCTGCTTGGGGGTAGGGTAGGCATGGGGGGAGGTCTGGGTGTATCTTGGTGAGGCTGACTTGAATGAGCCCCATGTGGAAGCCACATGAGGAGGCCTCAATATGGAGCTACCTCCACACTGCTGCCTCAGTTTCCCTAGTAAAGCAGGGCAACAGTTTATTCCCAAAGGGCCCAGAAAGGCTAGATCCCCCTGCAAAGGGCAGGAGGGGTTTCGGGGTGCCTGTGTGCTTGGCTGGCCCTTGCCCTGTCACCACCCACAGCTCCAGCTTCATTGCCTGTGTCCCGGGGGCTGCCAACCGCGCTTTCTTTCCAGAGCCCCTGAGCTCTTGCAAAGGCTGCTCCCTGCCCGGAACTCCCAGGCCAGCCCCTCCCTAGCTCTGGCCATCCTGGCCCCAGTCGGTCTCCCGCTCTGTGAGCTCCTTGAGGCTTCTCAAGGCCAGGACTCAACCAGGCCGGAGGAGGGGGAGGAGCCTGCATCTTCAAGTTGGTCACCTGGCTTGGCCATCCACTGGCCCTGGGACCTCGACGGTGGCATCTCCAGAGCCATATCCCAGCTGCTCCCGTGTGGTTGTGTCCTCTCTCAGGGCGGGGCAGCTGACTGCACTGGCCAAGTGTGTGTGAAAGGTGACAGATGGTGGACCGGCCCTCTGGACTCAGCAACGTGTCATGGATACACTGATGCGGGGGGGTGGGAGGTGCTACAGAGAGAACTTCACAGGGACCTGGCTGGCCCTGACCCTCTGGACTCCAGCAGATTCTCACGATCTCCTGAGGAAGACAGGTTTATAGGTATCCCTGGCTCCACGCCCAGGGTGTCCCCACAACCCAACTCCAATCTCACGCAGTCTCTCCCCTCTTCACTCATTCAGTTGCTGAAAGTCTGTGTCATCCACTAGCTGTGACCTCAACTGTGCCATCTCCAGAACCACATTCCAGCTGCCCCCATGTGTCTGTGTCCTCACTCAAGAGCAGAGCAGCTGGCTGCACTGGCCAAGTGGGTCTGAAAGTCGACAGGAACATTCATTCCAGCATTAGAAGAAGGAAGTGGGCCAGGCGCCGTGGCTCATACCTGTAATCCCAGCACTTTGGGAGGCCGAGACAGGGGGATCACCTGATGTCAGGAGTTTGAGACGAGCCTGGCCAGCATGGTGAAACCCCGTCTCTACTAAAAATACAGAAATTAGCCAGGCGTGGTGGCAAGTAGCGCCTGTAATCCCAGCTACTCGGGAGGCTGAGGCATGAAAATCACTTGAACCTGGAAAGCAGAGGTTGCAGTGAGCCTAGATCATGTCATTGAACTCCAGCCTGGGTGACAAGAGCAAAACTCTGTATCAAAAAAAAAAAAAAAAGACTGTAATCCCAGCACTTTGGGAGGCCGAGACGGGCAGATCACAAGGTCAGGAGATCGAGACCATCCTGGCTAACACAATGAAACCCCATCTCTATTAAAAAAACACAAAAAACGGCCGGGCGCGGTGGCTCAAGCCTGTAATCCCAGCACTTTGGGAGGCCGAGACGGGCGGATCACGAGGT
>NW_016823127.1:1341028-1347327 GCF_001698545.2 Rhinopithecus bieti | reverse complement strand
AAAGAAAGAAAGAAAGAAAGAAAGAAAGAAAGAAAGAAAGAAGAAAGGAAAGAAAGGAAAGAAAGGAAAGAAAGGAAAGAAAGGAAAGAAAGGAAAGAAAGGAAAGAAAGGAAAGAAAGGAAAGAAAGGAAAGAAAGAAAGGGGGGAAGGGAGGGAAGAAAATGTGTCCTGTGCAGATTTGCATCTGTGTTTATTCATGCTTAAACCTCTCCAGAAGGATTTGCACACATATGTTTGTGCTCACACACATCCAGGGTGAGGGAACCCAGTGTGAAGGGGCCCTGGACACACAAGACCCTGGGAACAGTGGTTGCCTCCTTGGGGAGGGAGCCAGAAGACCAGGGGACAGGGGTGATGGAACACATTTCAGTGTTAAATGCTTTCATATGTTCTGCACTATTTCCCACGTGCATGTGATATCTATTCCAAAATAAAGTTTTAAAAAATAATAGTCCTGAATGGAGCATGGTATTGGAGTGGCAGGGCTGGCACCAAACTCAGGGTTCACTGTCCGGCTCTGCCATGCACCTGCTTCAATCAATGATCCTCCCTGGAAATTCACTTCCTCACCTGAGATGAGATGAAGAAATGGGATCAAGTGAGGCCCTGAGCGTGGCCAGGCTCACTGAGTCCTAGTAGCAGCTGTTATTCTTGTTAATATCCTGGTCAAGCCTGTTCCAGGCACCTGAGTGACACAGACATGAAGGGATACACCCTGTCCCTGCGCTCACCCTGCAAGGGCAAAGGGGAGAGACAGCAACGCCAGGGAGAGCTGATGCAACTGACTCAGCCAGAGGAGCTAGGGAAGGCTGCACAGCACAGGTGACGCCTGCACTGAATCTTCAAAGATAAATAGGCATAATCAGGGGACCAAAGGAGAGAGGGTGCTCCAGGCTGGGAAGCAAGGCCTGCCAAGACTGTAAAAAAATGCTGGGCACACCCACGTCCACACCATGTAAACAGAGCAGTAGATGCACTCATGAACACCTGTGCTCACAGCTGCTCCATTCTCTACACTCCTGCTTACATACACAGCCCAAGCGCATGCTTGTCTGGGCCCCCCACGTGCACAGCAGACAGCCTGCCGGCTACCTGTGTGACCCACTTATGTCTCTCAACCTCTCTGGGCCTCAGTTCACTCACCTCTTACGTGGAAAAAATGACAGGTACATGGTGAGGGTTATATGAGACAGTACCTGTGGAGTACCAAGGGCAATGTTCAGTAAACGTTTGCTGTATGATCCTTTTGTAGTTCATAAGCATGATGATTGGGCTTTCATGCTCATGCATGAGATGGGCCTCCCTTCAGTCTTGTTACAGGCCGGCTCTGTGGCTCATGCCTGTAATCCCAGCACTTTGGGAGTCCAAGGTGGGAGGACTGCTTGAGGCCAGGAGTTCAAGACCGGCCTGGGCAACATAGTGAGATCTCATCTGTAGAAAAGGTTTTTTGTTTGTTTTTAATTAGCTGGGCACGGTGGTGCAGCTGTGGTCTCAGCTACTGGAAAGGCTGAGGTGAGGCCAGGTGCGGTGGCTTACACCTGTAATCCCAGCACTTTGGGAGGCTGAGGCGGGCGGATCAGGAGGTCAGGAGATCAAGACCATCCTGGCTAACACAGTGAAACCCTGTCTCTACTAAAATACAAAAAAATTAGCCGGGTGTGGTGGTGGCGCCTGTAGTCCCAGCTACTCAGGAGGCGGAGCTTGCAGTGAGCCAAGATCGGGCCACTGCACTCCAGCCTGGGTGAGAGCGAGACTCCGTCTAAAAAAAAAAAAAGCAGTCCGCTCAAAAGTAAATAAATAAATAAATACATTGTAGCTGGGTACAGTGGCTCAGGCTGTAATCCCAGCACTTTGGGAGGGCAAGGCAGGTGGATCACCTGAGGTCAGGAGTTCGAGACCAGCCTGGCTAACATGGTGAAACTCTGTCTCTACCAAAAATACAAAAGAATGTAGCCAGGTTTGGTGGCAGGTGCCTGTAATCCCAGCTACTCAGAAGACTGAGGCACGAGAATCACTTGAATCCAGGAGACAGAGGTTGCAGTGAACCGAGATTGAGCCATCGCACTCCAGCCTGGGCAACAGAGTGAGACTCCATCTCAAAAACAAACAAAAAGATATAAGAAATCCACTAAAAAAAAAAAAATTGTAACTGGGCACCGTGGCCCACACCTGTAATCCCAGCACTTTGGGAGACTGAGGCCGGTGGATCACTTGGGGTCAGGAGTTCAAGACCAGCCTGAACAACATGGGGAAACCTTGTCTCTATTGAAAATACAAAAATTAGCCTGGCGTGGTGGTGCATGCCTGTAATCCCAGCTACTCGGGAGACTGAGGCAGGAGAATCGCTACATTATGGCTCAGTCTAGGGCCCTTCCCTTCAGACCTTTTCTGGGTAATTTAAATAAACACCTTTCTTGTTTGTTTAAGCTACTGTTATTGTCACTCACAGCCAATCATATCCTAATTCACTTACTGATGACCACTTTTGGCCAGAACTTGGGCTGAGTTTCGGGAACAAAGCCAAATCAGACATGAGCCCCCCCGCCCATCCATGTGAAACACAGCCCACAGGGGAGACCAAAGACGGAACAGATAATCTCAAGATGCATCTATTTTCTTTATTTCTTTTTTTGTTTTGGTTTTTGAGAAACAGGGTCTTGCTTTATTGTCCAGGCTAGAGTGCAGCGGTGTGAACACGTCTCACTGCAGCCTCGATCTCCCAAGCTCAACCGATCCTCCCACCTCAGCCTTTCTTTTTTTTCTTTTTTCTTTTTCTTTTCTTTTCTTTTTTTTTTTTTTTTTTTTTTTTTTTTTGAGGCAGAGTCTTGCTCTGTCGCCCAGGCTAGAATGCAGTGATGTGACCTCCTCTACCTGCCGGGTTCAAGCGATTTTCCTGCCTCAGCCTCCTGAGTAACTGGGATTATAGGCATGCGCCACCATACCCAGCAAATTTTTGTATTTTTAGTAGAGATGGGATTTTACCATGTTGGTCTCAAACTCTTGACCTCAAATGAGCTGCCCACCTCGGCTTACCAAAGTGCTGGGATTACAGGTGTGAGCCACCATGCCCAGCCCCACCTCAGTCTTTTTTGTTGTTGTTGCTGTTGAGATGGAGTCTCGCACTGTTGCCTGGGCTGGAGTGCAGTGGCGCCATCTCGGCTCACTGCAACCTCCGCCTCCTGGGTTCAAGTGATTCTCCTGCCTCAGCTTCCCGAGTAGCTGGGATTACAGGTGACCACCACCGCGCACAGCTGATTTTTTGTATTTTCAGTACAGGTGGAGTTTCATCATGTTGGCCAGGCTGGTCTTGAACTCCTGACCTCGTGATTTGCCACCCTGAGGTCAGGAGTTTGCGACCAGCCTGATGACATGGAGAAACCTGTCTGTACTAAAAATACAAAATTAGCCGGGTGTAGTGACTCGTGCCTGTAATCCCAGCTACTCGGGAGGTTGAAGCAGGCACATGTCCCAAAGTCAAGAAAACAGCTACTGGTGACGTTGGGTGTCACTGCTTTTTGAAAAAGCAAACAATCTTCCCCCACACCCTCTGTGTGCCCCAGGGCTTCCCTGGGCACTCAACAGGTGGGCCTCCACTGAGAGGCAGGAGCAGGGCCTCGGGTGTGGGAATGGGGACCTCGGGGACTCTCCTGGGAGACTCTCACCTGCTGGGGCTTCCATGACCTCCCTGGCTGTGGTTGCCCGTGGCTGGAGGACACAAAAGAAGAGTATTAGGACGATGGGAGGACAGGTCCAGAGAGGGAACAGGCCCAGAACAGTGTAAGATCATAGGCAGAGCAGGGGGTGGGACTCCAGCTGCTTGTCACAACTCCGGCATGAGTGCCAGGCTCTGGCACCCGCATCTGGGTTTGGTCTCATACTGGACCTGATGTGGGAAAGGGGGTCAAGCAGAAGAGATTGGCTAAAGGATCTGAGTGGAGTGAGAAGCAGTGAGGCAGGCGGCAGAACTCAACTCCAGACCAGACTGAAGACCAGCTGAAACAGGGAAGAGGCACAAAGCACCTCTCCATAAGACACACACACCACCACCATGACAGTTTACCATTGCCATGGCAACACCCGGAAGTTACTGTGCCTTTCTATGGCAATAACTTGGAAATCACCCTTTTTCTAGAAATTTCAGAATAACCTGCCCCCTTAAATTATATGTAACTAAAAGTAGGCATAGACTGAGCATGGTGGCTCATGCCTGTAATCCCAGCACTTTGGGAGGCTGAGGTGGGCGGATGGCTTGAGGTCAGGAGTTCGAAACCAGCCTTACCAACATGATGTAGTCTCGTTTCTACTAAAAATAGCCTGGCGTGATGACACGTGGCTGTAGTCGCAGCTACTTGGGAGGCCGAGGCAGGAGAATCACTTGAACCTGGGAGGTGGAGGTTGCAGTGAGCTGAGATGGTACTACTGCATTCCAGCCTGGGCAACAGAGTGAGACTCCATCAGTCGGGCAGGTGGTGTGTGGCATGAGCCCCCCGTGGGGAAGGCCTGCAAAAGGTCTCAGACTGGAGGTGCTGGAGGAATAGAGCTCTAAGGCCAGGGGAGTGCAGGAGCAGATTTGGGTGGTTTCCAGGAGCAGAGCAGGGGCAGCCTCACCAAACTGCCACAGCCCTGCCTCCCCTGCTCAGGGGTGCACCTGAGAAATGGCCTTGCCATGAACTCACTTGGCCTTGCACACTTTTCCTCCAAGTTACCCTGAAAATGTTCAGGCCTACAGATGAGCTGCAAGAATGGCACCATAAATATCCCATGTATTCTTCACTCAGGTTCACCAATTGTTAACATTCTGCCGCCCTTACTTTCTCTCGTATGCTCTCCGTTGACAGTGATGCCTGCATATGTTCTGATCTAGAAATCTACATCGATGTCTAAACCCGTACGTTTTGCTGAATGATTTGAGTTTCAGACACCAGGACCCTCTTGATTCTTCGGTGGACATCTGTCGAGTAAAAGGACATTCGTCTGCATGACCATAATCCAGTGCACACACTCTGGAAATGGAACCTAGGATACAGCACCATCTACTATGCGATCCATATTCAAAGTTCCTCAGTGGTTCCTGTGAGGTCATTGGAGACCCTTGCTCTTTTTTTTTTTTTTTTTTTTTTTAGACAGTGTTGTTCTGTTGCCCAGGGTGGAATACAGTGGCAAGATCTCTCGGCTCACTGCAACCTCCGCCTCCCGGGTTCAAGCGATTCTCCTGCCTCAGCCTCCCAAGTAGCTGGGATTACAGGCGTCTGCCACCACACCTGGCTAATTTTTGTATTTTTAGTAAAGACAGGGTTTCACCATGTTGGCCAGGATGGTCTCGATCTCTTGACCTCGTGATCCACCCGCCTCGGCCTCCCAAAGTGCTGGGATTACAGGCATGAACCACTGTGCCTGGAATATTTTGAATTTTCATCACATGTATGTTTCTAATATTATGAAGGTTCTTTCTTTATTACAAAAGTAATACACGCTTATCAGGCCAGGCATGGTGACTCACGCCTATAATCCCAGCACTCTGGGAGGCCTGAGCAGGCGGATCACTTGAGTTCCGGAGTTCAAGAGAAACCCCAAACTCTGAGAAACCCTGTCTCTACTAAAATTACAAAAATTAGCCAGGTGTGGTGGTGGGCACCTGCAATCCCAGCTACTTGAGAGGCTGAGACAGGAGGATTGCTTGAACGTGGGAACTTGAGGTTGCAGTGGGCTGAGATCTCGCTATTGGCAACATGGTGAAACTCCTGTCTCTACTAAAAATGCAAAAAACTAGCCAGGCGTGGTGGCGCGTGCCTGTAAGTCCTAACTATTCAGCAGGCTAAGGTGTGAGAATCTCCCAAGCCTGGGAGGTAGAAGCTGCAGTGAGCCAAGCCACTGCACTCCAGACTGGGCAACTGGAGTGAGAGAGACCCTGTCTTCAAAAAAAAAAAAAAAAAAAAAAAAAAAATACACGTGGCCGAACGCGGTGCTCACGCCTGTAATCCCAACACTTTGGGAGGCCGAGGCTGGCAGATCACTTGAGGTCAGGAGTTCAAGAGCAGCCTGGCCAACACGGTGAAAACCCATCTCTACTAAAAATACAAAAATTGGCAGGGCATGGTGGCAGGGGCCTGTAATCCCAGCTACTTGGGAGGCTGAGGCTGGAGAAACACTTGAACTGGGAGGCGGAGATCGCAGTGAGCCGAGATCGTGCCACTGCACTCCAGCCTGGGCAACAAAGCAAGATGCAGTCTCAAAAAAAAAAAAAAAAAAAAAAAAAAAAAAAAAAAAAAAAAAAAAAAAAATTCGATTTTTTTTAAAAC
>NW_016823127.1:1325239-1340444 GCF_001698545.2 Rhinopithecus bieti | reverse complement strand
CCGGCCCCCCCCCCCCCCCCCCGGGAAAAAAATTGGGCCCCCCCCAAAAAAAAAAAAAAAAAAAAAAAAAAAAAAATTAGCCAGACGTAGTCGTGCATGCCTGTAATCCCAGCTACTCGGGAGGGAGAGGCAGGAGAATTGCTTGAACGTGGGGGGCAGAGGTTGCAGTGAGCCGAGATTACGCCATTGCACTCCAGCCTGGGCAAGAAGCGCTTAACTCCATCTCAAAAAAAAAAAAGAAAATTAGCCGGGCATGGTGGCACGTGCCTGTAATCATGGCTACTTGGGAGGCTGCGGCAAGAGAATCACTTGAACCTGGGAGGAGGAGGTTGCAGTGAGCCGAGATCGAGATTGCGCCACTGCACTCCAGCCTGGACGACAGACCCAGACTCTACCTCAAAAAAAAAAAAAAAAAGAAAGAAAGAAAGAAAAGAAAGAAAAAGAAAATGACACCAATGACACCAGAGTGGGCAGGTTCAACAGGACTTTCAGCCTAAACCACACATGGCACCTGCGTCCCTCACCAATGCCTGGCCTCTGGCACTGAGCTTGGGTCACTTGTCCACATCCACTTCCCACTGAGTGAGTTATTTCCTTTGAGGCATGAGCGTCCTCTCTGCCAGCTGGACAGGACTGTTCTGGTGGGTCAGATGGCAACTAATCCTACCAGGAGAGAGGAACTGGGGCCCAATCTCATTCCTCCTGGTGGTCCCCAGGCTGGCCGCAAATGTCCCCACCTCTTCCCAGGTTAAGAGAAAGGCAGTTCTGAGAGTTGATTAAGAGCATGGAGTTGCCTGTAATCCCAGAACTTTGGGAGGCCAAGGTGGGAGGACCACTTGAGGCCAGGAGTTCGAGACCAGCCTAGGCAATATAGTGAGGCCCCATCTCTACAGAAATTTAAAAAATTAGCTGACCATGGTGATGTGCACCTGTGGCCCCAGCTACTCGGGAGGCTGAGGCAGGAGGATCACTTGAGCCCAGGAGTTCAAGGTTGCAGTGAGCCATGATTTGTGTTTCAGCCTTGGCGACAGAGTGACACCCTGTGTCAAAAACAAATAAACAACAACAACAACAAAAGGCCAGGCGCAGTGGTTCACACTTGTAATCCCAGCACTTTGGGAGGTAGAGGCTGGTGGATCACCTGAGGTCAGGAGTTCAAGACCAGCCTGGCCAATATGGTGAAACCCCATCTCTACTAAAAATAGAAAAATTAGCCGGGTGTGGTGGTAGACACCTGTAATCCCAGCTACTTGGGAGGCTGAGACAGGAGGATCACTTGAACATGGGAAGTGGAGGTTGCAGTGGGCTGAGACCATGCCATTGTACTCCAGCCTGGGCAATGAGAGCAAAACTCCGTCTCCAAAAAAAAAAAAAAAAAAAAAAAGGGCATGGAATTAGACTGCTTTAGGTAAGTTCCTTCCCCACCTGTCAAATGAAGTAATAACAACAGCAAAAGACCAAATGTGTTAACACCTATGGATAGATCACTTAGCACAGTGTGGGCAGATAGTAACTGCTCAATAAATGGGAACTACTATTATATATCTGTATGTAGTTCTCTAATATCCCTATTTTATAAAAATGAGGTCCCCCCATATTTTTCTTAGCTTCCTTTTGTCAATTAATATATCATAGACATTTTCCAGGTCTGCACATGCAGCCTCCTCTCCTATGTGAGAGCCACATGGCCTTCCAAAGGACGCTGTCCATGCAGGAGGCTAAACTATGTCTGTGGGGTCAAAACACTCAGTCTCTGCCATGGTGATATCTTCTGTTGCTTTAAAACTTGGAAATGGCTCATACCTGTAATCCCAACAATTTGGGAGGCCAAGGTGGGAGGATTGCTTGAGCCCAAGAGTTTGAGACAAAGCTGGGCAACATGGTGAAACACTGTCTCTACAAAAAATAACAAAATGAGTATTTTTGGTGTGGTGGTGTGTGCCTGTAGTCCCAGCTATTTGGGAGGCTGAGGTAAGAGGACTGATTGAGCCCTGGAGCTGAAAGCTGCAATAGCCGTAACTGCACTCCAGCCTGGGCTACAGAGAAGACCCTGTCTTAAGAAACACGAACAAGGCCGGGCGCGGTGGCTCAAGCCTGTAATCCCAGCACTTTGGGAGGCCGAGGCGGGCGGATCACGAGGTCAGGAGATCGAGACCATCCTGGCTAACACGGTGAAACCCCGTCTCTACTAAAAAATACAAAAAAAAAAACTAGCCGGGCGTGGTGGCGGGCACCTGTAGTCCCAGCTACTCGGGAGGCGGAGGCAGGAGAATGGCGTGAACCCAGGAGGCGGAGCTTGCAGTGAGCTGAGAGCCGGCCACTGCACTCCAGCCTGGGCAACAGAGCGAGACCCCGTCTCAAAAAAAAAAAGAAACACAAACAAAACAGACTTGGAAATTAGTTAAGGTTTAGTTCAGTTAGATCAGTTAAAGTTTAACTGTTAAACTGTCACCTGCATTTTTATTTCTTTGTCTGGAAATGTGTGTTTGTCTTTCTGTTCATTTGACTTCTAACCCACATGGGATGGGTTTTCCTAACTTGGGAGAAATAGGTGAGAGGTCAGCCTCCACAGGGTGAGGCTGTTAAGGAGGAGGGGGGGACCAGGACAGCCAGTGGCCAGGGCAGGACAGAAGAAGGCCAGCCATCTTTGGTTTGTATCGTTTTGTTTTGTTTTGTTTTGTTATGAGGCAGAGTCTTGCTGTGTCTCACCCAGGCTGGAGTGCAGTAACGCGATCACGGCTCACTGCAGCCTCCATCTCCCTGGCTCAAGTGATTCTCCCATCTCAGCTTCCCGAGTAGCTGGGATGACAGGCCTGTGCCATCACACCTGGCTAATTTTTTTTTTTTTTTTTTTTTTTCCGAGATGGAGTCTCACTTTGTCACCCAGGCTAGAGTACAGTGGCCGGATCTCAGCTCACTGCAAGCTCCACCTCCCAGGTTTACGCCATTCTCCTGCCTCGGCCTCCCGAGTAGCTGGGACTACAGGCGCCCGCCACCTTGTCCGGCTAGTTTTTTGTATTTTTTAGTAGAGACGGGGTTTCACCGTGTTAGCCAGGATGGTCTTGATCTCCTGACCTTGTGATCCGCCCGTCTCGGCCTCCCAAAGTGCTGGGATTACAGGCTTGAGCCACCGCACCTGGCCAATTTTGTATTTTTTTAGTAGAGACGGGGTTTCACCATGTTGGCTGGGCTGGTCTCGAACTCCTGAACTCAGGTGTTCCGTCTGCCTTGGTCTCCCAAAGTGCTGGGATTAGAGGTGTGAGCCACTGTGTCCACGTGTTTTTTTTTTCTTTTTGTTGTTATTGTTTTTATTTATTTATTTATTTAGACAGAATCTCACTCTGTTGCCCAGGCTGGAGTGCAGTGGTACAACCTCAGTGCACTGCAACCTCTGCCTCCAGGGTTCAAGCGATTCTCCTGCCTCAGTTTCCAGAGTAGCTGGGATTACAGGCGCCCACTATTACACCCAGCTTATTTTTGTATTTTTGGTAGGGATGGGGTTTCACTATATTGACTAGGCTGGTCTCGAACTCCTGACCTCAAGAGACCTGTCTGCCTCAGCCTCCCAAAGTGCTGGGATTACAGGCGTGAGCCACCGTGCCAGGCCGTGGCCCACCATCTTTGTTTCTGCTCCAGATGGCTGGGAGTCGTTCCATCTCCTCCCTCAGCCGCCTACAGCCAACCTTTTAGCAAGGACTTGTCCTCAATATTTCTGATATCTGCCTCTTCCTTCCACCCCCACGGCCACCACTTTAATTCAGAACTTGGATCACTGAGATGGCCCCTAATGGTTTCACTGCCTTCTTCTTCCCTTCCCTAATCCATTGTCCATATGGAAGCCTGGGGCAGGTACAGTTTGGAAAGCCGATGGCACTACCTGGTAATGCGAAGTTGTGTATACTTCTAGCTCCTTCCCCTTTGCACCAGGACACTTGCAGTAGGAAAGTCACAGCGACACTGTCTGCAAAGCAAGAAACTAGAAATGGCCAGGCACAGCAGCTCATGCCTATAATCGCAGCACTCTGGGAGGCCAAGGCAGGTGGATCACTTGAGCCCAGGAGTTTGAGACCAGCCTGGGCAACATCGTGAGACCCCATCTCTATAAAAAAAGAAGAAAGTGGAAAAAACTCAAATCTCCATCAACCATAGTGGATTCTTTTCCTGTTGCTGCTGTAACCAGTTACCCTTAGTGGCTAAAACACACATGTTTATTATCTTACAGAGCTGGAGGTCAGAAGTCCAAAATGGGTTTTACTGTACTAAAATCAACACGTCAGCAGGTATGCATTCCTTCTGCAGGCTCTAAGGGAGAATCTGGTTTTTGCCTTTTTTTTCTGGCTTTCAGAAGCTGCCTGCTTTCCTGAGCTCGTGAGTCCTTCCATCCTATCGTCAGCAGTAGTGGGCAGGTCTTTTTTTTTTTTTTTTGAGACGGAGTCTGGCTCTGTCGCCCAGGCTGGAGTGCGGTGGCCGGATCTTGGCTCACTGCAAGCTCCGGTGGGCAGGTCTTTCTCAGGACACCATCTCTGATTCTGACTCTTCTGCCTCCCTCTCTCCAATTTCAAGATCCTTGGCTGGGCGCGGTGGCTCGTGCCTGTAATCCCAGCACTTTGGGAGGCTGAGGCAGGCGGATCACCTGAGGTCAGGAGTGCGAGACCAGCCTGACCAACATGGAGAAACCCCGTCTCTTCTAAAAATACAAAATTAGTCAGGCGTGATGGCACATGCCTGTAATCCCAGCTACTCGGGAGGCTGAGGCAGGAGAATAGCTTGAACCCAGGAGGTGGAGTCTGCAGTGAGCTGAGATTTTGCCACTGCACTTCAGCCTGGGCAATAAGAGCGAAACTCCATTTCAAAAAGAAAAAAAGATCCTTGTGATTCCACCGGGCCCACCAGGACACCATGATAATCCAGGATCATCTCCCATCTCCAGCCTGGGTGATTAGCAACGTTCATTCTCCCTTGCTATTAAAGGAACATTTTTGAAAGTTTCAGGGATTAAGATGTGGTCGTATTTAGGGGCCATTCTTCTGCCTCCCACACACAGTTACCCATCGCATAATAGGGCTGGGGCTTGGGGATGTGAGCAGAATCCCTCCACATCCAACATATAACCACCTGAGGCCCCCAACTCAGGGCCAGTGCTGTCCCTGTGTTAAGAGAAATCCTGTGTTGGGCAGAGAGCCGGAGGCAGGGGAGCACTGTCCAGTCGCTGCACAGCAGTGTGGGGGAAGGAAGAGGGGATGTCTGTAAAAACCCATTGACTGTGATTATTTCACACTGCATGCCTCTATTAAAACATCTCTGGCCAGGCGCGGTGGCGCATGCCTGTAATCCCAGCACTTTGCAAGGCCGAAGCGAGCAGACCACTTGAGGTCAGGAGTTCAAGACCAGTCTGGCCAACATGGAGAAACCCCATCTCTACTAAAAATACTAAAATTAGCCAGGGGCTGGTGGCGGGCACCTGTAATTCCAGCTGCTCAGGAGGCTGAGGCACGAGAATCGCTTGACCCAGGAGGCAGAGGTTACAGTGAGCCCAGATCGTGACACTGCCCGCCAACCTGGGCAACAGAGCAAGGCTCCATCTCAAAAACAAACAAAATAAAACAAAATCTCATGTATCCCATAAATATATACATCTATTATATACCCACCCAAATTGAAATTTAAAAAAAGAAAAAAAAAGCAAAAACCCCATTGACTGTACTCTGTGTTAAATTCCTGGGGCCCGCAAATGTTGATTACTTTTCAGTTTCAAGAATCTAAGTGACACCTAGCCTGGAGAGGAGGAGGGGAGAGCCCCTGTTTCTGGCAGGTTTCTAAGAGGAATCACAGGACCGGGCTGAGAGGAGGGGACCCAACACCCAGGCTAGTGTAGTCGCCCCTCCATCCCTGAGTGAGGGGCCATCTGCTGCTCCCCGCCTCTCCCTCACCCCACCCCGCCTCTATCTCAAGTCTTGCTCCTTTCCCCTCGGGTGCCTGCACCTGCCGTTTGCCCCATCCTCCTCACAGAGCGTGAATCTTGATTCTTAGTGTGGAGGTCAAAGCCCTTTGGAAGTGGGAAAGGCCCAGGTAGGTGCAGATTGGTTATTTACTTGCTGGGTGCTGGGTGTGAACGGAACAGACACATGCTTGCCTCATGGGGCTCAGTCTCCGGTGGGAAAGATGGGCACTGCTGTCATTGTAAGGTGCAATTTTGTGAAAAGTGCTAACAAGGAAAGGACATGGTCTATGAGAGAGGGTTGCAGAGTCCTAATTAGGGAGGGGAAGTTGGACCAGTGGGATTGAGGGAAAGCAAAAAGAGAAAGCAGGTAAGCTCTAAGTCTGCCTTTCAGAACACACGCCCTCCTGCACAAATAATTCACAATCTTCCTGAACCCAGCTATGACCAGACCCTCAGCTGACAGAAAATTGCATAAAGCCCTCTCCAGCATACAGCACAAGCACCATCCTGTACCATCCCTAGCAAGCCTTTGTCTCCTTGCAGACAACCCCTTCTCTGCTGTGCTACCTGTTGCAAATTTGCAATGCATTTTCTTTTTCTTTTTCTTTTTTTTTAGACAAGGTCTTACCATGTCACCCAGGCTGGAGTGCAATGACATAGTCTCTGCTCACTGCAATCTCTGCCTCCCAGACTCAAGCGATTCTCCTGCCTCAGCCTCCCAAGTAGATGGGACTACAGGCATGTGCCACCACGCCCGGCTAATTTCTGTATTTTTAGTAGAGATGGAGTTTGCCATGTTGGCCAGGCTGGTCTCGAACTCCTGACCTCAGGTGATCTGCCCGCCTCAGGCTCCCAAAGTGCTGGGATTACAGGTATGAGCCATCACTCCTGGCTGCAACATATTTTCATACCTTCTCTAATGTGCCTTTCTTTACCTACAACTGTCTTGGTAAATTCTTCTTATTCTGTGCTACTGGCCTCAGATAGTTGCCGCTCACCTGAGACAGGGGTGACAAGACGACTTATTCATAGACAGCGTAATGACCAAATTAGAAGAATTGGGATATCCATCATCTTAAACATTTATCTTTTCTTTATGCTGGGAGGATGTGAGTTATTCTCCTGTAGCTATTTGGAAGTATACAGTGGGTTATGGTTAACTGCAGTCACCCTACTGATCTGTGGAACACTATGTCTTATTTCTTCTAGCTAACTGTATATTGTACCCATTGATCAGCTTCTCTTCTTCCTCCCCTCCTTGCTATCCTTCCTGGCCTCTGGTAACCACCAATCTACTCTCCATCTTCATGAGATCCACTTTTTTTTTTTTTTTTTTTTTCTTTTTTTTGTTTTTGAGAGCAGAGTCTCGGCTCTGTCACCCAGGCTGGAGTGCTAGTTGGCCCGACTCAGGCTCACTGAAACCTCCGGCCTCCCACGGTTCAAGCGTACTTCTTGTCTCGACGTGGCTGAGTAGCTAGCTGGGACTACAGGCGTGCGCCACCACGCCCGGCTAATTTTTTGTGTTTTAAGTAGAGACAGGGTTTCACCGTGTTAGCCAGGATGGTCTGGATCTCCTGACCTCATGATCCACCCACCTTGGCCTCCCAAAGTGTTGGGATTACTGGCATGAGGCACCGCACCCGGCCTTTTTTTTTTTTTTGAGACGGAATTTTACTCTTGTTGCCCAGGCTGGAGTGCAATGGTGCGATCTCAGCTCACCACAACCTCTGCCTCCTGGGTTCAAGCAATTCTCCTGCCTCAGCCTTCCAAGTAGCTGGGATTACAGGCATGTGCCACCATACCCAACTAATTTTGTATTTTTAGTAGAGACACGGTTTCTCCATGTTGGTCAGGCTGGTCTTGAACTCCCGACCTCAGGTGATCCTCCCACCTTGGCCTCCCAAAGTGCTGGGATTAGAGGCGTGAGCCACCAAGCCAGGCTGAGATCCACTTTTTTTTGTTGTTGTTGTTTTTAGATGAAGTCTCGCTCTGTTGCGCAGGTTGGAGAGTGCAATGGCGCAATCTTGGCTCACTGCAACCTCCACCTTCTGGGTTCAAGTGATTCTCCTGCCTCAGCCTCCCGAGTAACTGGAATTACAGGCGCCTGCCACCATGCCCGGCTAAGTTTTATATTTTTAGTAGAAACGGGGTTTCACCATGTTACCAGCCTGGCCAAGATCCACTTTTTTAGCGTCCACATATGAGTGAGAACAGACAATATTTGTCTTTCTTTGCCTGGCTTATTTCAGTTAATATGATGACCTTTAGTTCCATCTGTGTTGTTGCAAATGACAGGATTTCATTCTTATTGGTGGCTGAATAATATTCCCTTTGTTTATATACCACATTTTCTTCATCCATTCATCCACTGATGGGCGCTTGGGTTGACTCCATATTTTGGCTATTGTGAATGGTGCTGCAATGACCATGGGAGTGCAGATATCTCTTCAATATGCTGATTTCCTTTCTTTTGGTATATACCGAGTAGTGGGGTTCATCTGAACCATTTTTTTTAGACTAGTCAAGTTCAGTAGTGACAAGGAGCACAAAGTAGAACAAGTGGCTGGGCGTGGTGGCTCATGCCTATAACCCAGCACTTTGGTGGGAGGCCAAGGTGGGTGGATTGCTTGAGGTCAGGAGTTTGAGACCAGCCTGGCCAACATGGTGAAACCCCGCTCCACTAAAAATACAAAGATTAGCTGAGTGTGGTGGTGGGAGCCTGTAATCCCAGCTACTCGGGAGGCTGAGGCACGAGAATTGCTTGAACCCAGGAGGCAGAGGTTGCAGTGAGCTGAACTCGTGGCACTGCACTCCAGCCTGGGCAACAGAGTGAGACTCCATATCAAAAGAAAAAAAAATTAGCCGAGAGTGGTGGCGCACACCTGTAACCCCAGCTACTTGGGAGGCTGAGGCAGGAGAATTGCTTGAACCCAGGAGGTGGAGGTTGCAGTGAGCTGCGATCATGCCACTACACTCCAGCCTGGGCAACAGAGTGAGACTCCATCTCAAAAAAACAACTACGAAAAACAAAAAATACAATTACAAACCACCACCATTTGACACTGCCTATACCCACCCTAAACTCTGCTCCAATTGTTTCTCTGCAATTGCCACTTTCCAGCATACTATATCATTCACTTTTTCTTTTTTTTGAGATGGAGTTTTGTTCTTGTCACCCAGGCTGGAGTGCAATGGCATAGTCTTGGCTCACTGCAACCTCTGCCTCCCAGGTTTAAGCGATTCTCTTGCCTCATTCTACCAAGTAGCTAGGATTACAGGTGCCCACCACCACGCCCAGCTAATTTTTGTATTTTTAGTAGAGACAGGGTTTCACCATGTTGGCCAGGCTGGTCGCAAACTCCTGACCTCAGGTGATCCACCTATCTCGGCCTCCCAAAGTGTTGGGATTACAGGCGTGAGCCACCGCCCCCGGCCTAATTTACATCTTTATGTAGTCTACTGTGTATCTATCTTTTCCAGGGAATCTCAGCTCCACAAGGGCAGGGCTGTCTTGTCACTTTGGTTGATGGCTATATCCCAGCGCCCATCCCAGTGCCCGGCACATATTAAGGAATGCATTAGGATTCCAAAGCCAGCCGGGAGCGGTGACTCATGCCTGTAGTCCCAGCACTTTGGGAGGCCGAGGCCGGTGGATCACGAGGATAGCTCAAGACCAGTCCGGCCAAGATGGTGAAACCCCATCTCTACCAAAAATACAAAAAATTAGCCGGGCATGGTTGTGGACACCTGTAATCCTATCTATTCGGGAGGCTGAGGCAGAGAATTGCTTGAACCCAGGAGGCAGAGGTTGCAGTAAGCCGAGATCGCGCCACTGCACTCTGGCCTGGGCGACAGAGCGAGACTCCGTCTCAAAAAAAAAAAAAAAAAAAAAAAAAGGATTCCAAAGCCCAAAATGCCACAAGACCACAGGTAGTGCAGTGAACAGGGCATTGCCTTGGGAGTCTATCAGCCCTGGGCAAGTCATTAAACATAGGGGTGGAGATGGGGGCGTCCTGTCTGTAACGTGCTGTCACGTGCCAAGGGCTCAGGCACGCGCGTGTGCGCACACACAACCATTAGTAAGGACACGACCCCTAGCATTCTAATGCGATTTATACTTTTCCATGCAGGAATTCATTTCCCCGTCTCACTAACCCCAGAGACAGGTAGAGCCAACAGGTGGAAGAACTGAGGCCCGAGAGCGACAGCGGGGGATCCTCCTCGCGCCACGGCACGGCCTGGACCCTCCCCGCGCCACGGCACAGCAGCTGTCCGACCCTCTCCCCAAGCCCAGGCGGCGCGGCGGCTGCCAAGGTTCGCGGGCAGGTGGCGCGGCGCCGGGGACTACATTTCCCAGGAGCAGTTGCCGCGGTTCCGCCGTTCCTGGGGTTTCAAGAGCCTCGCGTTAAAGGGGGCGGGGGAGGTTGCGCAGTCGGCCAACTGGAAGATGGCTCTGCGCCCGGTGGAAACCCGAGAGCCGTCTGCCCGGGTGCCCAGGCGGGTTCTGGCTGGAGTGAAGAAGCCCCCCGGCTCTGCAGTGTCCCCGAGGCGAGGCGAGGCGAGGCGAGGCCAAGCCAATCTAGAGGCCGTCTTTCCTCGTCTTGCCCGCCTCGGCTTCGGCCTCTGCGCCCAAGTCTCAAGGAACCCCCTTCCTTCCCCTCCAACTCCCTGGAACAGGGGAAGGGGCGGTGAATCTCGCCGCCTGACGGGAGAAGGGGTGTCCACTAGCTGGAAGCCCCTGCAACCCGAGGCAACCCCTTTCCCCAATCCTGGCTTCAGTTCCGGGAATTTACAGGTCGCTGGGATGGACGGGGAGAAGGGACAGGAGAGCTACAAAATGAAATGAAGGCCCAGGTGTCAGGGACCTGAGCCTCACAGTACCCCGCCCCCAATCCATCCTTCTAAGTCCCAGGCCTCCGCGGTAAAATAGGGGTGATGGGGATAGTGATCACAGGCAGGAGGCGCAAAGGATCCAGAAACCGGTGGGGAGCACTGTGCAAACTGTAAAGCTCTGTGCAAATAAAATTATTCATCATCGTGTCATTGGATTCATCAAGTCTTTAAGACATGCACGGATCTGGGGCGGAGGGTGGGGTGACATGGCCCTGGGCTCTCAGGGTGGAATATCTCGGATACGGGGGTGGCTATTTGGGTGCGTATTAACCCAACCAGGTCTTAATGGGAACCTGAGTTGTCTTTGAAAATAACCAAAACAAAGCCACCAGAATGTTGTGTTTTCGAGTGACGAAACTTAAGGGAAATTGACACCATCAAAAGAAGAACCTTGACCTTTTGAACTAACCTGACCCCCCATTGCTTCCCTTCCCCGCCTGTGCCACGGAGATAAGCCCGGAGAGAAGGCATCTAACACCGAGTCTTGGCTCCCCCTCCCCCCTCCTCCCCTAATCATTTGGATTAATCCATCCCTTGGCGTGCGGGGGAAACCCATTAATTTGCCCTGGCTTCAGAGACTCCCAGGTCCAATAGGAGCCCTACCACACCCACGCAGCTACGATCCCGTCCCCAACATCAAAACCCTCGAACCCCTCCCTTTTACCCCTCCCCAGTAGCCTACTGTGCCTGCAAACAGCTCTTGGACCATACCGGGATGCGTTCATCATTTTGACCAGCAACAAACTCCCACTCCCAGGGTATTGTTTAAGTGAACAGTGACCGGCCTCTATGCTTAGGGAATAAAAGCGGGGTTGTGGGAGGGGGGCTCAGGGAGCAAGCGTCGCAGAATCTCAGCCCAGGGCCGCTGCCAAGCGGACCCGGCACGTGAGTAGGAGGTCGGCCGCAGAGAAGGGGTCCTAGGGTCTCTGAGGTCCCTTCTGCTGGCCTCTGGGCCACTAAAGCCCCTCGAGCTTCAGAACTCCCTGCAGACAGTGGCGCCCCGTGTCCGCCTCGTCTACACCTGCCAGGCAGCACGGGAAAATCTGTGTGCATTTTAACAAAGACATCGCATCTTCCCAGCAAAATGGCGGTGGTCGCGGCCACGGCTCTCTGAACTGCACACTTTCCGAAGATAGGTCACAACCCAAGGGATACAACCCCCTCCTCGACCTCTACCCCAGCGCCCCACTTTCCCAAGTCCCCAAAGCACTCAGGGCCTCTCCTCATTACAGGGGCCCCCAGGACCGTCCCTGCCTAAAGTCTCTGGGGCAGCTTCTCCATTGTGGACCGCCCCCCCCGCCCCCACATTGCCTTCAAGGAGCCTTGGGACGGGGAATGAACCCCCAGGCTGGGCCTCAGGGATGGGGGGCAGCGAGTTCTGCCTCTGACACCCCAAAACTTCCAGGCTAAGAGAAGCATATAAACGAATTCCCGATTAGGGTATATGGGAGATGTAGGGGTCTTTGAGGAGAAGAGGCCACCCGGGAGCCCCTCCTCATCTCTCAGAGGGTCCGGGCAGCACTGGGGGTTCGGCCTCAGGAGGGGACCTCAAGGCAAAGGTCGGGGGGCGCGCTGGGGGAGAGACGGCAGAGGAGGGGAAGGGACAAAGTTTGAAAGTGCCCTTCCAACTCTTCCAGGGAAAGTTTCTTTGGGGGCCCCATGGACAGAGAGGGGTAGAGGTGTGGAGGGACCGGTGGCGGGGTGACCCCCGAGAGGTGACCGGACCCCGGGGGAGCGACCCCTCCCCCCTGTCCCGGCTCGGCCCGGCTGGGAGTCGCCTAGCTCGGGGCCGCGTGTGTTAGTTGGGGCCGCTTTCCGGCAGCTCCACCGGGCTAGGGGACCCCGCAGCGGGTCGGGAGCGGAGCCCCCGGTAGCCTCAGGGGAGAGCTTTGCTACGGGGGGTTTCCCACACCGGGGCTCCCTAGCCCCGCAGAGCCAGCCCCCCGCAAAGGGGAAATGTGCCGGCGCACCAGCGGTCCTCGGCGCCGTTTGGGGCGCGTGGCGGGCGCGGGGGGCGGCGACCGGGCCAGCGGGCCGCCCGGCGGGGAAGCCCAGGGAGCCAGGCAGCGGCCCCGGGCGGCGGCGGGGAGCGGGAAGGCCCGGGCCGGGGGGAAAGGTCGGATTTGCTCGGCGGAAGAAACACAGATGGCGGCGGCGCAGCGCCATTCCGGGCCGGGAGCAGGCAGCCAGCAGCCCTGTCCTCACCGCGGTCCGCCCGCCGCCGCTAAATACCCGGATGCGCCGCCCAAGCGCCAGACGCGGAGCTGGGAAAAGGGAGGCAGAGGAGGCGGAGGCAGAGGCAGAGGCAGAGCCCGGTGCCGAGACCAAGCGACAGACCGGCGGGGCTGGGCCTCGCAGAGCCGGCTCAGCGAGCTCTCCCGACACCCCAGCTGGGAAGGAGAAGCAGCGACTCCTCGCTCGCATCCCCGGGAGCCGCACTCCGGACTGGCCCGGTAGTCAGGGGCTCAAGAGCAGATCCCGAAGCAGGCTTTGCTCAGCCTCCGACGAGGGCTGGCCTTTTGGAAGGCGCTTTCAACAACCGGACCAGACAGGCCACCATGACCGAGAATTCCACGTCCGCCCCTGCGGCCAAGCCCAAGCGGGCCAAGGCCTCCAAGAAGTCCACAGACCACCCCAAGTATTCAGATATGATCGTGGCTGCCATCCAGGCGGAGAAGAACCGCGCTGGCTCCTCGCGCCAGTCCATCCAGAAGTATATCAAGAGCCACTACAAGGTGGGTGAGAACGCTGACTCGCAGATCAAGTTGTCCATCAAGCGCCTGGTCACCACCGGTGTCCTCAAGCAGACCAAAGGGGTGGGGGCCTCAGGATCCTTCCGGCTAGCCAAGAGCGACGAGCCCAAGAAGTCAGTGGCCTTCAAGAAGACCAAGAAGGAAATCAAGAAGGTAGCCACGCCAAAGAAGGCATCCAAGCCCAAGAAGGCTGCCTCCAAAGCCCCAACCAAGAAACCCAAAGCCACCCCAGTCAAAAAGGCCAAGAAGAAGCTGGCTGCCACGCCCAAGAAAGCCAAAAAACCCAAGACTGTCAAAGCCAAGCCGGTCAAGGCATCCAAGCCCAAGAAGGCCAAACCAGTGAAACCCAAGGCAAAGTCCAGTGCCAAGAGGACCGGCAAGAAGAAGTGACAATGAAGTCTTTTCTTGCAGACACTCCCTCCTGTCTCCTATTTTCTGTAAATACTTATCTCCTTTTTTGTCTTGATGCTCACCACCACCTTTTGCATCCTTCTGACTTTATAAGAGACAGGATTTGGATTCTTCAGAAATTACAGAATAATTCATTTTTCCTTAACCAGTTGTGCAAGGACAGCAACAACCAATCTCTGTAATGATGAGAATGTACTTATATTTTGTTTTGCTATTAACCTACTTACGGGGTTAGGGATTTGCCGGGGTGGGGGGGGTGGGGGGGTTGTGTGTTTTGTTGGTTTGTTTGCCATGAAGGTAGATGGGGGTGGGGAGAAGACACAAGGCAGTATGTTCTGGCTAGATGAGAAGGGAACCCAGGAATTGTGAGGTTAACAGGAGTATCTTTACGGTGAGCGAGCTTTCTTTGAGTTGGGCACCCGTCGTGAGAGTTTCAGAACCTTTGGCCAGGAGGAGAGAGGTGGTAGGGAGCAGCCAGCCGGCAAAGGAAGGAGGTGGAAAAAACTGCCACCGGGCTGACTTCCACCTCCCAGTGGTGAGCAGTGGGGGCCCAAACCCAGTTTCCTTCTCATTTCTGTTAGTTTGCCCTTTCGGTCTCCCTATTGTCTTAGGGAAAGGGAGTAGGGTCCAAGTGACAGCTGGATGGGAGAAGCCATAGCTTGTCCCAGTCAGCTAGGATGTAGCCATTGGAGGATCTTTGTGGCTTCAGCAAATTCTCCTGTTAAACCGGAGTGAAAACTTTAGGAGAAGGGTGGGGAGTCAGCCAAGTGCCTCAGTGTGCCCTGTTGAAACTTGGATTTTTCCATGCAATCGATGGATTGTGTCCTAGGAAGACTTTTCTTCTGGATTTTTGTTCCTCCTGTACAAGAGGTGTCTTTGCTTGGTTTGGTGGGGCTGCGGCCACTTAAAACCTCCCGATCTCTTTTATTTGAGTCTTTTATTATAAGTAGTTGTAGCTGGGGAGGGGAGGGGAGTGGGCGGGCAGTGGACAGTAAGACATACTGCAGTCGATTTGGGATTTGCTAAGTAGTTTTACAGAGCTAGATCTGTGTGCATGTGTGTGTATGTGTATATATACATATCTAGGGTTAGTACTTAGTTTCACGCCCGGGAGCTGGGAGAAAAAACCTGTACAGTTGTCCTTCTCTTATTTTTAATAAAATAGAAAAAGCGCGTACTTGCGCGTCTCCCCCCCCCCCCCCCCCCC
>NW_016823127.1:1315055-1322169 GCF_001698545.2 Rhinopithecus bieti | reverse complement strand
TTTTGAGATGGGGTCTCACTCTGTTGCTGAGGCTGGAGTGCAGTGGCGTGATCTCGGCTCATTGCAAGCTCCGCCTCTCGGGTTCACGCCATTCTTCTGCCTCAGCCTCCTGAGTAGCTGGGACTACAGGCGCCCACTACTACGCCCAGCTGATTTTTTGTATTTTTAGTAGAGACGGGGTTTCACTGTGTTAGCCAGAATGGTCTCTATCTCCTGACCTCGTGATCCGCCTACCTCGGCCTCCCAAAGTGCTGGGATTACAGGCGTGAGCCACCGCACCTGGCCTAATTTTTGTATTTTTAGTAGAGATGGGGTTTCACTATGTTGGCCAGGCTGGTCTTGAACTCCTGGCCTCAAGTGATCTCCTCCTCCACCTTGGCCTCCCAAAGTGGAAACTGCCTTTTGAGCATTCGTTTTCCCACCTGCAAAACAGAGTTCCTCAGACCTGACCTTTTTTTTTTTTTTTTTTGAGACTCAGTGTCGCTCTGTTGCCCAGGCTGGAGTGCAGTGGTGTGATCTCAGCTCACTGTAAGCTCCGCCTCCTGGGTTCACGACATTCTCCTGCCTCAAGGCCTCCCGAGTAGCTGAGACTACAGGCACCCACCACCGTGCCCGGCTAATTTTTTGTATTTTTAGTAGAGACAGGGTTTCACCGTGGTCTCGATCTCCTGACCTCATGATCTGCCCGCCTCTGCCTCCCAAAGTGCTGGGATTACAGGCATGAGCTACCACGCCGGGTCACACCTGACCTTCTATAGGAAAAGAGGAGTAGGTGGCAGGAACTGAGACTGAGGGCTCTGGGTCTGTTCTGATGGGGCACAGTTGCCAGTGCTGCCCTTTAGTGGCCCTGTTCCTGTGGGCAAGTATCTTAACCTCTCTCTGTCTTAATTCCTTCATAAGAAAACTGAAGATAATAGCACTTAATGAGATCCTTACAAATTAAAGACTTAATACATGTAATGCTTAGAATAGGCTGAGCGCAGTGGCTCATACCTATAATCCCAGCACTTTGGGAGGCTGATGCAGGCAGACCACCTGAGGTCAGGAGTTCAAGACCAGCCTGGCCAACATGGCGAAACCCTTTCTCTACAAAAATACAAAAATTAACTGGCATGATGGTGGGTGCCTGTAATCCCAGCCGCTTGGGAGGCTGAGGCAGGAGAATCGCTTGAACCTAGGAGGTAGAGGTTGCAGGTGAGCTGAGATCACACCACTGCACTCCAGTCTGAGCAACAGAGTGAGACTCTGTCAAAAAAAAAAAAAAAAAAAAAAAAGCATGGAACAGCCTGGCACGTAGTAGTGCTCAATGAATGTTGGCTATTATTTATTTTCCAAATGTTACAAAATAAATTTATATAAGTATGAAACTTAAATAGCACTAATTATGTGCCAAGAAATCTTTTAAGAAAATTACAACTATTGGCCAGGCGTGGTGGCTCATGCCTGTAATCCAGGCACTTTGGGAGGCTGAGGTGGGTGGATTACTTTAGGTCAGGAGTTCAAGACCAGCCTGGCCAACATGGTGAAACCTGTCTCTGCTAAAAATACAAAAATTAGCTGGACTTGCTAACTTGAACCCAGTAGGCAGGGGTTGCAGTGAGCCATGATGGTGCCACCACACTCCAGCCTGGGTGAAACTCTGTCTCAAAAAAAATAAAGGAAGAACATTACAAGTATTAACTTATTAATCCTAAGTGATAGGTGCTATTCTTATTCCTCCTATTGAGATGAGGACACTGAGGTCCAGAGAAGTTAAGTGACTTGCCCAGAGGCACACAGTCTATTGTGGTGGGATTTGAACCCTGGCTCAAGAGTCCATGCTGGCTGGGCATGGTGGCTCATACCTGTAATCTCAATACTTTTGAAGCCCAAAGCAGAAGGATCACTTGATGCCTGGAGTTTGAGACCAGCCTGGACAACATAGCAAGACCCTCTCTCAAAAAAAAAATTTTTTTTTTAATTAGCTGGGTGTGGTGGTGCGCACCTGTAGTCCCAGCTACTAGGGAGGAAAGGCTGAGATGGGAGGATCAATTGAGCCCAGGAGTTCAAGGCTACAGTAAGCTATGATCTCACTACTACACTCCAGCCTGAGTGACAGAGAATCCCTGTCTCATTTGCCAAAAACAAGAGAGAGAGAGTCTGTGCTCCTACTTGTGATTATCATTAACTGCCCTCTCAGAAAGGTGAGAGTGAAATGAATGTCAGAGGCAGAACTGACTCACATCCAGTCACTTCCCAGCAAAGCCCTCACCCACACCCAACAGCTTTCAAATCTACAAATTAGAGGCGCAGATGAATCCAGAATTACCTCTGTGATCTTTTTCTTTGCCATTAGGCAACCAAAAAAGACACTCAGTGTGGTGTTAGGAAGACACATCTTCCTTCTCCACGAGTTCCCGTAATTCCACCCTTAGACCGCTATTGTAAAACCAAAGTCTGCCCAGGAAGGGAACCTAACAGGTCCCCAGTTCCTCAATGGGAACTGTCTGCCAGATTCCTGGCAGCTCTGGGATAACCCATGTGTGGCCGAAAGTAAGGAGGCTGAGGCTGCAGGCTTTCTGGGTTGGGTCTCTGTGGTCCTCCAAGCCTCTGTCCCCTCGGACTTGTCCCACATGACCCCACAGGCATCAACACGTGTCTCACTCATTTTCTTTAGAGCATCCACAAGAATCTAGAAGCAAAAATAGCCCGCTTCCACCAGCGGGAGGATGCCATCCTCTATCCCAGCTGTTTTGACGCCAACGCCGGCCTCTTTGAGGTGTGTGGAAGCTGTCCTGCGGGTGAGGGTTGCTGGGGCCTGTTAGGCTGGGGAAGGCTTGGGGGTGGACAGTCGGGAGAACCTAGGAGGATTCAGTGCCATGCCTAGAGGCTCCAGAGCCCACTTCTTCTGGAGGTCAAGGTTGGGCCAGGTAGGTGCTCCAGGAGGAATCCTGGGGCTTGCAAGGAGCCTGAGTTCCAGAGACTGTGGGGGATAAGCTACATCATCTGGAAGGCTGGGGGAGGCGGGGGCCTGGTACTCACCAAATATAGTCTCGCCTCCTCTTACTAGAGCAGGGCGCTGGTCCAGCCCGGCACTGGGGCACGGGGGCCCAGATGGAAGCACAGAACGCCTTGCCTCTCTACCCAGAGGAACAGCCTGGCTGGTAGCACAGTTTTTTGATTTGCGGGAGTCCTGGTCGAGGGAGAAGCCTAGGGTGGTTGAGTGATGGCTCACTGCCTCCCTCCAGGCCCTGCTGACCCCAGAGGACGCAGTCCTGTCGGATGAGCTGAACCATGCCTCCATCATCGACGGCATCCGCCTGTGCAAGGCCCACAAGTACCGCTATCGCCACCTGGACATGGCCGACCTAGAAGCCAAGCTGCAGGAGGCCCAGGTGGGGCCACACCTGGGCCCACACTCAGCCTCCATCTGGGGAAGCAAGTGAGGCTTAGAGAGGCCAACTCCTCACTCACAGACAGATAGCCTGAAAGTTTGAAACAGCAGATTTGAACACAAATCTCTCAGACCCAGAGCATTATTCTTTCTTTCTTTTTTTTTTTGAGACAGAGTTTCACTCTGTCGCCAAGGTTGGAGTATAGCTCTGTCGCCAAGGCTGGAGTATAGTGGTGTGATCTCGGCTCACTGCAACCTCCACCTCCTGGGTTCAAGTGATTCTCCTGCCTCAGCTTCCCAAGTAGCTGGGATTACAGGCGTCTGCCACCCCGCCTGGCTAATTTTTGTATTCTTGGTAAAGACGGGGTTTCATCATGTTGTCCAGGCTGATCTTGAACTCCTGACCTCAGTTGATCCACCCTACTTGGCCTCCCAAAATGCTGGGATTATAGGCGTGAGCCACTGTGCCTGACACCAGAGCATTATTCTATTGTACCGTGATGCCTTGAGGTTTTTCCCTTTGTGTGTCTGTGTGTGTGTGTGTGTGTGTGTGTGTGTGTGTGAGTGACAGAGTCTCACTCTGTTGCCCAGGCTGTATTACAATGGTGCAATCGTAGCTCACCGCAGCCTCAACCTTCTGGACTCAAGCGATCATCCCACCTCAGTTTCCTGAGTAGCTGGGACTACAGGTGCCCACCCACCCAGTTTTTCATTTGTTTGTTTTTTAGATGGAGTTTCACTCTTTTTGCCCAGGCTGGAGTGCAATGGTGCGATCTTAGCTCAGTGCAACCTCTGCCTCCCGGGTTCAATTGATTCTGCCTCAGCCTCTGGAGTAGCTGGGATTACAGGCGCCCACCACTGTGCTCAGCTAATTTTGTATTTTTAATAGAGATGGGGTTTAACCATGTTGGCCAGGCTGGTTTTGAACTCCTGACCTAAGGTGATCTGCCTGCCTCAGCCTCCCAAAGTGTTGGGATTATAGGTGTTAGCCACCACGCCTGGCCCGTTTGTTTTTGAGACAGGGTTTCACTATAATGCTCAGGCTAGTCTTGAACTCCTGGGCTCCCAAAGTTACAGGCATGAGCCACCATACCCAGCCAGTTTTTAAAATGTTTAGTAGAGACACGGTCTCACTATGTTGCCCAGGCTGGTCTCGAACCCCTAAGCTCCCAAAGTGCTGGGATTACAGGTGTGAGCCACGGCGCCCGGCCTGCCTTAAGTTTTAGCAAGCACCTTCTGTGTGGCAGGCCCTTACTAGGCATAAGGATAGAATGGACACATTGGTAAGACCTGGTCCCAGCCCAGCCTGTCCTTTGGGACCTTACACAGGAGAGGGAGACCTGAGCCCATTCTCACTGCCCAGGGTTCACAGTGGAGATGGGTGAGGCTGAGAGGCACAGATGAGGGAGAGGATGTTCCAGCCCCCAAGATGGTGGTACCTATGTGTCCACCTCTTTGCTCACTTCTGTGCTGGGCACTGGGCAGGATGAGCTCTCAGAGCTCCAAGCAGCACAAGACATAGGTGGTTTGGCCCAGCTTGACACCACCCACCACCTGTTCATGTCTTTCCCGCAGAAGCATCGGCTGCGCCTGGTGGCCACCGATGGGGCCTTTTCCATGGATGGCGACATCGCACCCCTGCAGGAGATCTGCCGCCTCGCCTCTAGATATGGCGCCCTGGTCTTTGTGGATGAATGCCATGCCACTGGCTTCCTGGGGCCCACAGGACGGTGGGACCATGTGGCACCTGAGGCCTGGGGTGGGGCTTCTGAGGGTGGCTGGGCAATGCGGAGGCCAGTCCCCAGCCTGATCCATGATCCCTGGGCTCTCAGGAGGCAGTGACAGCAGTGGCAGCTTCCCTTGCAGGGGTACAGATGAGTTGCTGGGCGTGATGGATCAGGTCACCATCATCAACTCCACCCTGGGGAAGGCCCTGGGTGGAGCATCAGGTACCTGCAAGGTTGTGTCCCTAGGATCCCCTTGTCCTTTTGGAGGGCCCTGTAGGGGCTCAGGGAAGTGGGGAGGGCAGCACGGACTGTACTTTCAGGAGGGGGTTGGGGTAGGCTCTGGCCCCTGACCAACCCCTCCCCCCACCTCTTCCCTTCTTCTCAGGGGGCTACACGACAGGGCCTGGGCCTCTGGTGTCCCTGCTGCGACAGCGCGCCCGGCCCTACCTCTTCTCCAACAGTCTGCCACCTGCTGTTGTTGGCTGCGCCTCCAAGGCCCTAGATCTACTCATGGAGAGTAACACCATTGTCCAGTCTATGGCTGCCAAGACCCAGAGGTGCGGCTCCCAGCAGGGATAGGGCAGGCTCGGGGGCCAGGGGACATGGTGAGAGCCAGCCTCGTGTGTCTGCCCAGGCTTGTAGACAGCTCTGTGCCCACCAGGTCTGCTTCTGCCTGTTCCCTTCCGTCCTCTCTCTCTCTGCCTCTCCCCTCTAGCTTCTATGTCTCCCTCTTGTCCATCCTGTCTTTCCACCTCCCTTTTTGTTCTACCTGCCCCCTGCCTGGCTCCCATCTGCCTCTTAGAACTTGTAACTGTCTTTGTTGATCCTGCTTGCACAGACCTCAGGCCTGGTCCCTGGGAGGAGCGGGTGTGAATGCTCCACGGCCCCTTAGCTACCTGTGATACTTTGTACCCACAGGTTCCGTAGTAAGATGGAAGCTGCTGGCTTCACTATCTCGGGAGCCAGCCATCCCATCTGCCCTGTGATGCTGGGTGATGCCCGGCTGGCCTCTCGCATGGCGGATGACATGCTGAAGAGAGGTAAGTGTGCTGGGACGAGAGAACTGGTGATGGGTCCTGAGAGAAGAGAAAGGGAAACCCATAGACTATGAACCACCCCCTCTCCCTGCCGCCCCTGGCCACACTGCGGCCTCTTAGGCCACCTGTCTGTCCAAGCTTGAAAACTGCAGGCAGGCCAGGTGTGGTGGCTCACGCCTGTAATCCCGGCACTTTGGAAGGCCGAGGCGGGCAGATCACGAGATCAAGAGATCGAGACCATCCTGGCTAACACGGTGAAACCTCGTCTCTACTAAAAATACAAAAAAATTAGCCGGGCTTGGTGGTGGGCGCCTGTAGTCCCAGCTACTCGGGAGGCTGAGGCAGGAGAATGGTGTGAACCCGGGAGGTGGAGCTTGCAGTGAGCCGAGATCGCCTCTACTGCATTCCAGCCTGGGCGACAGAGCAAGACTCCGTCTCAAAAAAAAAAAAAAAAAAAAAAACCCAGGCTATGAGGCAGTCCCGAATCTGAGAGTTGGGGCGGTTCCCTTGACCTCTGTGTTCTGCCCCCAAGCCTGTTGGTTCTGGCACGTCCTTGCTTTCTATCCTCCCAGGCATCTTTGTCATCGGGTTCAGCTACCCCGTGGTCCCCAAGGGCAAGGCCCGGATCCGGGTACAGATCTCAGCAGTGCACAGTGAGGAAGACATTGACCGCTGTGTGGAGGCCTTCGTGGAAGTGGGGCAACTGCACGGGGCACTGCCCTGAGCTCTGGGTAGGGACGAGCAGAGCCAAGGTCCACCTACTGCCACAGGGTCAAAGGAGGTTTTCGATCAGCTCAGAGCAGAGGCTCTGAGCCCTGAACCAAAGTCCCAGAGCTGGGCTGGGACGTGGCCTGCGCTGACGGCTGTGAGAATGTGAAACAACAGTTTGAAAATTGGCTGTGACATTCTGGTCTGCTTTACTGTCTCTGGGCAGGCCCAGTCCTGTGGCTGGTTGAAGAATCCAGCAGGAGCCAGGG
>NW_016823127.1:1312463-1314920 GCF_001698545.2 Rhinopithecus bieti | reverse complement strand
TTGGGAGATAGGCACGGGCCACCGTTTGTCTCAGGTAGCTTCTGTGCTGCTGTGGAGGGCCGCTGAGACCTAGCCCCACAGTCCCTTTACCCTGCCACTGTCCGCTACTCTGCAGCCCCAGAGTCTAGAGTCTAGCTTCTTCCTCCCCTTTGAAAGATGTCCTGTCGCTGCCCAGATAGGAGGAGGCTGGGTGTCCATGTTTGGAAAGAGAGGAAGAGGATTCAGGCCCCAAAGAAAAGAATGAGGATCACCCCTGGGGAAGCTCCGGACAGTCTGGAACCCTGTGTTCAAGCCCACTGTTTCCCTGCCTTACTCTGGCCTTGGGCAAGCCCCAGTCCCTGTATGTGCCTCAGTCCTCCTGCCACTATGCCTTGAGATCTGGGGCCCTTCCATCTCGCTCATTCCAAGGCCTACGATGATCAGCCGCCAGGGGGTGCTGCGAGCACGGGCCTCGGCCGCCAGCTCGCCCCGCCCCTCCAGACTGGGGGCCTTGGGCCGCGGCTGTTTGGGCTGCCCAGCAGTCAAGGCCAGGAGGGGTGATTTGCTGCTGCCAAGGCCCCATCCTCCCTTGTGCCCCACAATGGCTCGCCGCTCTCCTGTTAGAGGGGCCTGCGGGAGGAGGGCGGTCTCTCCCTGGCAGCCTTGTAGACCCCTTGTGTGGTGGGGAGTGGGGTCTGAGTCACCGCAGCTCCAACCTCAGCGTGATGTGGCCTTGGGAAGCTCTTAGTTTGCTTGGGGCAGAGGATGAAAAGGCCCTTTATCATTAACGACATGAAACTAGCCCTACGTCTCTCTCTGACGTCCGCCACCTCCAGCCCGCCCATTTGCCCGTTATCTTGCGATGAACAATGTGAGTTGGGTTCCAGCCCAACCCTGCAGGATCTGAAAGCTGGGATTCCGGGGATCTGAAAGCCTGCAATCTGGAGGACCTTGCTGCTGGGGTCCAGGAGCTGGCGGGGGCGTGGGCGGGGGGCGGGGGGGCGGTGTGAGGGTGGAAGGCAGCCTGGCTGGGGTAGCTGTGGCCACATTAGCGGCAGGAATATTTGCAGCCCGCCACCACCGGGTAAGGCAGGTAGCACCAGGCGTGCTGCTGCAGGGTATGTGCACAAGGGCTCAACCAGTAGTGCCAAGCCAGCAGCTTGATGAACGTGGTCTGCGCTAGCCGGCAGGTCATGCTACGCGCAACGGGCAGCCGCAGGGTGACGTGTGGCAGTTGGTGTGCTGCACCCAGCGGGGCCAGAACAGAGGGCCCAGGTTCACCCAGACCGACGTGAGGCGGCACGAAGCGAGGTACAAACAGCGGAAAGTGCGTCGCCGCCCCTGTGGCTCCCGGGAACCGCCGCTGGTGTTGCGCTGCCGGGCTGGCAGGGCGGACATCTGCAGCGCGGCGACCCCCTGGGCCAGCTGGCCGCGGTAGCGCTCTACGCCGTCGGCCAACCCGCAGATCAGCGTGTTCCGGTGCACCAGCCCGGGTCCTCCGCCGCGCTTCCTCCGCAGTCATCCAGAAGGTGTCCGTCCATAGGAGGCGCAGCAACCCCTCTGGGTGCACGTGTTTCGGCTTGGGCGCCCAGCGGTAGTCGCCGGCCGCCCACGACAAGCTGTAGGGCCACGCGGGGCGGGAGGGCTGGCCGTGGATCAGCTGTAAGTCCGCGTTCTGCAGAATCAGAGGTTCAGGGGACCGCTCCAAGGGCGCAATGTCCTTGTTCTCTGCGTCGCACACGGCGTTCAGGGCCGCCGGCTACCAGAAGCGGCAGTAGGAGTGAATGGAGGAGGTGGCACTGGCCGCACCCAAGGTCTAGGCCCACTGTAGTGCTCTTTATGGCTGCCTGTTCCTTCCTCCACCTCCGCTCTCATACCAGCTTAGCGTTGCCGCTGCTGGGAGCTCTTTGCCCTGGCCAAGAAGGACCTTGTGGGCAGGGGGCTCCCAAGGGCCAGGAGTGCAAAGTCATGAATCTCACATGCCTTCCAGCCCGTTCCAGGGTTCAGGCATGCACATTCATCCAGGCTTCTGGGAGTCTAAGAGTGCATTACTTTCACTCAGTGGTTGCAGATCTGTCAAAGGTTCTAAAATCCCACCAAGCTGAGTTTCGCCATTCAGGGATCGTATAAGAGTCTACAATTCAGTTGTGCAATTCTATTCTGAATTATATTCAGAATTAATTCAATTCTGGCTGGGTGCGTGGCCCATGCCTGTAATCCCAGCACTTTGGGAGGCCAAGGGGCGGATCACGAGGTCAGGAGATCGAGACCATCCTGACTAACACGGTGAAACCCCATCTCTACTAAAAATACATAAACAAAAAATTAGCCGGGCTGGTGGCGGACTCCTGTAGTCTCAACTACTCAGGAGACTGAGGTGGAAGAATGGTGTGAACCTGGGAGGTGGAGCTTGCCATGAGCTGAGACCACGCCACTGCACTCCAGCCTGGGCGACAGAGCAAGACTCTGTCTCAAAAA
>NW_016823127.1:1307452-1311839 GCF_001698545.2 Rhinopithecus bieti | reverse complement strand
CCTGCCTCTACAAAAAAATGACAGAATGAGCCAGGTGTAGTGGTACATGCCTGTAGTCCCAGCTACTTGGAAGGCTGATGTGGGAGGAACGCTTGAGCTCAGGAATTCAACGCTGCAGTGAGCTATGATCATGCCACTGCACTCTAGCCTAGGCAAAAGTGAGACCCTACCTGTAAAATAATTTTTTTTTTTTTTTTGAGACGGAGTCTCGCTCTGTTGCCCAGTCTGGAGTGTGAGTGATCTCGGCTCACTGCAACCACCGCCTCCTGGGTTCAAGCGATTCTCGTGCCTCAGCCTCTAGCTGGGATTACAGGTGCGTGCCACCATGCCCAGCTAATTTTTGTATTTTTAGTAGAGGCAGGGTTTTGCCATGTTGGCCAGTCTGATCTTGAACTCTTGACCTCAGATGATCCGCCCACCTCAGCCTCCCAAAGTGCTAGGATTACAGGCGTGAGTCACTGCATGTGGCCCATAACAAACTTCTTACAAAAGACAATGTGGGGGAAGAAAAAAATAAAATGTGCAGGTCGTGTCTGTGCTCTAGAACCTTAGTAACTCCCCGTTGCTATCAGGTAAAGCCAGACTTTTTGGACAGGTACCTAAACCATCTGGGCTCCAGCTGGACTAAGGCCCTAGACAGAGCTTCTGGAGAAGGGTCTCAGGATGTACGGGCCTGAGGGAGGAGTCTCTGTAGTCTGCCAAAAGGAGACTCAAGTCCTGGTTTCCCACTCCAGGAAACGCCAGTCAAGACTAGGAATCTTTTTTTTTTTGAGACAGAGTCTCGCTCTGTCACCCAGGCTGCAGTGCAGTGGCATGATCTTGGCTCACTGCAACCTCCACCCACTGGCTTCAAGCAGTTCTCTGCCTCAGCCTGCTGAGTAGCTGGAATTACAGGTGCCCACCACCACGCCCGGCTAATTTTTGTATTTTTTGTAAAGATGGGGTTTCACCATCTTGGCCAGGCTGGTCGTGAACTCCCGACCTCGTGATCCACCTGCCTCTGTCTCCCAAAGTGCTGGGATTACAGGCGTGAGCCACCACACCCGGCCTCTTTTTTTTTTTTTTTTTTTTTTTTTAGACAGTGTCTCACACCATCACCCAGGCTGGAGTGCAGTGGCGTCATCTCGGCTCATTGCAACTTCCGCCTCCCAGGCTCAAGCGATTCTCCTGCCTCAGCCTCCAGAGTAGCTAATTTTGTATTTTTAGTAGACACAAGGTTTTGCCACATTGGCCAGGCTGGTCTCGAGTTCCTGTCCTCAAGTGATCTACCTGCCTCGGCCTCCCAAAGTGCTGGGATTACAGACAGGAGCCACCATGCCCGGCCTAGGAACCCTTTCTAAACATGGACTGGAGCAAGAATGTGCAGGGATAGGGGATGGAGTCATCAGGCTGGGCCACGGGAGGTGGGAGTGCCAGGGACTGGCTGGGCCCTGGACACAGAGGGGTTAACTACAAAGCAAATCACAGAGAGCGAGATCAATGGGTTACTGGCTGCAGAGAGAGGAAAAGGCAGCAGCAACGCAGAGGCAGAGAAGAGCCAGGCAGAAGAGTCTGCCACCTGGGGGAAATCAGGGACTGAGGAGGAAGTGGCCAGTGGCTACTCCAGAGGGAGTGCCCAACTCTAGCTTAGCATAGGGGGCAGAGGAGAGGAGGGGCCTTAAAGGCGAAGGGCGAGAAGTAGAAGGCAGACCAGTACCTGCAGGGAGGCACCGAGGGGCAGCTGCTGAACCAGGAGGCCCACCCAGCCCAGCCGTTCCACCCAGGATCAAGCCCACTGCCCAGGGCGAAGGTGGGTGTTGCCCATCCTGGGCTTTGGGGACCTACTGCATGCTGGGTGCTGGGGTGGGGGCAGAAATTGCCTTTCTTCCCTCCTCCCTGCCTGGCCCCCCTTTCCCCTAATTTGTCCCACCACCCCAGTGGTCCGAAGCCTGCAAGGGGATCCACAGGTAGTAGGAGACATGGGCTGTAGAGTGGGATGGCGGTGAGCATGGGCGCGGCGTGCACACACACACACACAAGCACAGGTTGTCAGAGGCACCACCTGTTACAGGCTCTCAGATGAGCACTCTAGCTTAGAAGGCAGGATATCAGGGTGGTAACAGCCCCAGAGCTGCCATTCTGAGTGTGATATTAGCCTCCCACGTCCCCTCTCTGGGCCTTGACTTCCCTATGTGCAGAGAGGGAGCAGTGTCCTACACGGTCTTCCCAGTTTTGCCATTGTGGTGATCTCACTATACTGAACTCTCCAATGACTCAGGGATGTTACCTGTGTTTTGCTGAGGTTACAGCTTGTAGTGAGAAAGCCCTGAACCCATGTTCCAGGATCTCCCCTGAGCTTCAGATCCCCATTGAGAAGGAAAATATACCAGCTTCTGGGGTTGCCCCTCCCCCCATCGCCATATCTTCATCCTACTTCTCTTGTGCCTTCCCCAGCCTGGTGGGTTGGAAGTGTCCCTCAAATACCTAGGTAGCCTTGCAGGCAAGACTCTAGGGGTGTTCCTTACGAAACTGAGGAACTCTCACCCCTTGAACACCACGAGCTTGCTCACACAGTGGGACTCAGCGATGACTTTGGCTCTGCTCTCCCCTCCTCCATCTCCCATCAGCTTCCCGCCCAGAACACCTGGCCAGACCCAGGTCGGGGGAGCTAGATCCCAGGGTCAAGCAAACAGAACTGGGGGCTCTTGCCTGAGGACTCCAGCTTCTCTTCCCCAGGTGCCCATCTGATGGGGAGATGGCTGATGCCCAGAACATTTCACTGGACAGTCCAGGGAGTGTGGGGGCCATGGCAGTGCCTGTGGTCTTTGCCCTAATCTTCCTGCTGGGCACAGTGGGCAATGGACTGGTGCTGGCAGTGCTCCTGCAGCCTGGCCCGAGTGCCTGGCATGAGCCCAGCAGCACCACGGATCTGTTCATCCTCAACCTGGCAGTGGCGGACCTCTGCTTCATCCTGTGCTGCGTGCCCTTCCAGGCCACCATCTACACGCTGGATGCCTGGCTCTTCGGGGCCCTCGTCTGCAAGGCCGTGCACCTGCTCATCTACCTCACCATGTACGCCAGCAGCTTCACACTGGCTGCCGTCTCAGTGGACAGGTGCGCTGTGCCTGGGGCCTGGCTGGGCAGGGCTGTGTGGGCGGGAGTGGGGGGAGGAGTTCTGAACAGATCCTCATTGGCCTTAGGAAGAAGAGAGTGGGGGACCAGAAAGGGAGGTGGGTAGGAGGAAACAAAAGCTCCCTGACCCCTCACAAGCAGCCTCTGGACACCTGCAGGGTATGCTTGAGGGGACTGTCCTGCCCTTCCCCTCCTCCACCATGAGCTTCCAGAGGACGCCTCTGAGTCTCAAGTGGCAGCACAGGGTCTGGCACATAGTAAGTGCTCTGTAAGCGCGATAGGAATGGCAAAAGAAGCTCACGAATGCGTTCATTAGTTTTTTTGGTGGTTGTTGTTTTGTTTTGTTTTTTTTTTGGATCTCGGCTCACTGCAACCTCTGCCTCCTGGGTTCCAGGGATTCTCCTGCCACAGCCTCCCGAGTAGCTGGGATTACAGGCGTGCGCCACCACACTTGGCTAATTTTTTGTATTTTTAGTAGAGACGGGGTTTTGCCATGTTGGACAGGCTGGTCTCAAACCCCTGACTTCAGGTGATCCGCCCGCCTCGGCCTCCCAAGTGCCGGGATTACAGGCGTGAGCCACCGCGCCCAGCCCAGCTATTTTAAAACTGCCCACACCTTGCCCAGCTGTGCACACATCTGCTTCCACCGCTTGAAACTTGGGGTCAATTCCAGGCTCACTCTAGCTGATGACCCTGGGCAGGTCACTTCTCTGTGGGCTTCATCTGACGCACCATAAAATAATCCTAGAAATAACAACTCACCGGGATCGGGCCCTTGCTAGGTGCCAGGCACTGCTCTAAGCACCTTGC
This sequence comes from Rhinopithecus bieti, assembly GCF_001698545.2. NCBI lineage: Eukaryota > Metazoa > Chordata > Mammalia > Primates > Cercopithecidae > Rhinopithecus > Rhinopithecus bieti. Next base: position 1,307,918 of record NW_016823127.1, on the reverse strand, counting down.
GCGTTCACACCCTTAATCCCCGCCACGTCCCCCACGGTTCACAGGAGGCGCATCGGGCCGTAGGGCACCGGCGCGGGAAGTGAAGCGGGCCCCTGCGGGAGAGCACCCGCCTACCCCGCTGACCCGGCGCCCTCCGCAGGTACCTGGCTGTGCGGCACCCCCTGCGCTCGCGCGCCCTGCGCACGCCGCGCAACGCCCGCGCCGTGGTGGGGCTGGTGTGGCTGCTGGCGGCGCTCTTCTCGGCGCCCTACCTCAGCTACTACGGCACCGTGCGCTACGGCGCGCTGGAGCTCTGCGTGCCCGTCTGGGAGGACGCGCGCCGCCGCGCCCTGGACGTGGCCACCTTCGCCGCCGGCTACCTGCTGCCCGTGGCCGTGGTGAGTCTGGCCTACGGGCGCACGCTGCGCTTCCTGTGGGCCGCCGTGGGCCCCGCGGGCGCGGCGGCGGCCGAGGCGCGGCGGAGAGC
>NW_016823127.1:1291242-1305391 GCF_001698545.2 Rhinopithecus bieti | reverse complement strand
CTCAGCTCACTGCAAGCTCCGCCTCCCGGGTTTACGCCATTCTCCTGCCTCAGCCTCCCGAGTAGCTGGGACTACAGGCGGCTGCCACCTCACCCGGCTAGTTTTTTGTATTTTTTAGTAGAGACGGGGTTTCACCGTGTTAGCCAGGATGGTCTCGATCTCCTGACCTTGTGATCCGCCCGTCTCGGCCTCCCAAAGTGCTGGGATTACAGGCTTGAGCCACCGCGCCCGGCCTTTTTTTTTTTTAAGTAGAGATGGGGTTTCACCCTGTTGGCTAGGCTGGTCTTGAACTCCTAACTTCAAGTGATCCGCCCGCCTTGGCCTCCTAAAGTGCTGGGATTACAGGTGTGAGTCACCACACCTGGTCTAACTTTTTCTACTCAAGTTTCTTCCTTCTCCACCTCTGGGGCATCTCCTCTTAGTTTCCACGGTTTCTCTTGGTTCTTCCTGATCCTTTTCCAAAACCGTAGCTCCCACACCTGACTGGGTGCCCTGGAAACCCCAGACCTCTTCCTTAACAGACTTCTGTTCCAGAGCTCAGGCCAGCCGGTCCAGACGGGCTTTACCTGGGCATAAAGTCATGGGTGCATTCCCTGCTCCAAACGCCTTGTGTTATTCCACTTGGTGCCCCTGGCTCAGGAGAACTGGGCCATGCGTGGCCTCCATTTAGCCTCCCAGGGGTTCCTTCCCTCCCTATCCCCACACACAGCTGGGGAAGTCTGGGGTGGTAAAAACCCAATAATTAACCAATAAATCAGTCTCAATGATTTCAGATCCACTCACCTCCCTCCCACATGCCCCTAATGTTATTAGCTTCTGGTCTGAGGCCTGAGACCCTGCAGCTTCCATGTCTCCCCACCACACCTCTGGCTGCTGAGGCACCCTGGGAAGACCCCTCTCTGACAGCAGGCAGCTGCTGTGTCCCCATCACTGTTTGTCACCTGCTACTGACCCAACAGAGTGGCAGCAGGAGGCTGAGACCCCCTCAAGAAGCAGCTGCTTCAACAGGACAGCACAGGCTGGGGCCAGGGCCTTTGTCTTCCCACGTGCCCAGTGCTCTTTCTCCCATGCCTCGGTGGAGGTTCTCACCGTGACTCAGGCTGCAGCAGTGAGGGTGTTTCCTGGAGGGCAGGGAGTGCGATCTACCCATTCCACAGCACACAGTATGACCATCACTGTTGCTCACGCCGCCTCTGTGCCTCACACCAACCCTGGCAAGCAAGGGACAGTAACTTCATGTTCAGAAGAGAGAGCTGGGGTCCTGCACACGAGTTAACTTGGCCAGAGTCAAGTAGCAAGCGAGTGGTAGGGCTGGAATTCCGGAGTGGGCCTGACAGGTGATTCCCAAGGCAGCCAGCCCTGACAGCATCAGGAAAACACCCTAAAGTGTCTGACAAAGTTCACTGCACCACTAACGGAGAGTGCCTGCAAAGTAGAACCCCAGGCCAGGTGTGGTGGCTCATGCCTATAATCCCAGCACTTTGGGAGGCCGAGGCAGGCAGATCACTTGAGCCCAGGAGTTTGAGACCAGCCTGGGCAACATGGCAAAACCCCATCTATACAAAAAAGACAAAAAAAAAAAAAACTAGCCAAGTGTTGTGTGGTGGCGTGCATCTGTAGTCCCAGCTGCTTGGGGTTCTGAGGCAGGAGGATTGCTTGAACCCGGAGGTCAAGGCTGCAGTAAGCCGAGATTGCAGTAGCCTGAGTGACAAAGTGAGACCCTGTCTCAAAAAAAAAAAAAAAAAAAAAGGAGAACCCCAACCAATGGGGACAGCCCAGCCCCGCACGTAGTAGGCATGTAACTGACATTTGATACATGAGGACACCCGGGCCAGAGGGGAAGGACATGACCCTCCCCTTCTGTCTTCCCTGAGCACCTGTCCTAAGTGAGGCTTCACCATCAAACAGAGATGGCGTGAGTCCAACATGGTCACTGCCTTCCAGGAGCTCTCAGTCTGGCTGGAGAGCCAAACACAAAAGAAAAAAGGACAGAGCTGAGACAGAAAACATGCGATTCTGAAAGGGCACAGAGGAAGCAGCCCCTGCCCTCCTGGGCAATCCCAGCAGGACCTCCAGAGGTGACTTTTTTACTTTTATTTATATATTTATTTATTTATTTACTTTTTGAGACGGAGTCTTGCTCTGACGCCCAGGCTGGAGTGCAGTGGCGCAATCTCGGCTCACTGCAACCTCCACCTCCCTGGTTCAAGCAATTCTCCTGCCTCAGCCTCCTGAGTAGCTGGGATTACAGGCACATGCCGCCATGCCCAGCTAATTTTTTTGTGTTTTTTTAGTAGAGACGTGGGTTTCACCATGTTGGCTAGACTGATCTCGAACTCCTGACTTCAGGCAATCCGTCCGCCTTGGCCTCCCTAAGTGCTGGGATTACAGGCGTGAGCCACCGCGCCCAGCCCAGAGGTGACATTTGACATGTATTTTCTTGGAGAAAGGTGGGGGAGGGGCATGCCAGGTGGAGCAACAGCCCGTGCAAGGCAGGGGACATGCAGGGCAGTAACTGGCTCCTGAAGCTGAAGCAGGGAGAGGTTGGGGCAGGGGAGGCCTGGAGGGCAGGAGCTTCATCCTTCAGGCAGACGGTGAAGCCACTGAAGGTTTTCAGGAGAGGAGGGGCCCTATCAGATGTGCAGTTCAGAAAGCCCCCAGGGCTGCTGTGTACAAGTTGAGATGGGGGCCTAGACTTGGCAGAGGACTCAGATCAGGTGGGTTCCCCTGGGTCCTTCTTGGAAGTGAGGAGACCGGTCAAGAGGCTGTTCTGTGAGCTCTGTTGAGGAAAGCCAACGAGGCCTGGCCTAGGACTGGGAAGATATTTTTGCCGTGGACTTGGCAGGAAGATGGATGGCCTGCTGCTGGGCTTGGGCTTGGTTCCCGAGGCTCCGAGGTTTGCTTCAGAGGGCTAATGAAACACTTGGAAGACCAGATGGTCGTAATAATAATAATTCGGGAGAGAACTGTGTATCCAGTAGAGCCCAAGGCAGGCAAGAGGGTCGGAGTGGAGACTGAATGACTTCTGGCCACTGCTCCCCAGAGCCTGACAGAACCCTCCTGATCTGAGCCCCCTGCCAAGTGTAGGGCTGAGCCTGGGGCAGCCCTGGGGACCTGGAAAGCCACTTTTCTTAGTTGGAAGGAAGTTTGGATTCTATAACCTTCTTACCTTCCTGTTTGTGCAAGCCTCTTAAGAAGAGGCCTAGGCCGGGCGCGGTGGCTCAAGCCTGTAATCCAAGCACTTTGGGAGGCCGAGACGGGCGGATCACGAGGTCAGGAGATCAAGACCATCCTGGCTAACACGGTGAAACCCCGTCTCTACTAAAAATACAAAAAAAAAAAAAAAAACTAGCCGGGCGAGGTGGCGGGCGCCTGTAGTCCCAGCTACTCGGGAGGCTGAGGCAGGAGAATGGCGTGAACCCGGGAGGCGGAGCTTGCAGTGAGCTGAGATCTGGCCACTGCACTCCAGCCTGGGCGACAGAGCGAGACTCCGTCTCAAAAAAAAAAAAGAAGAGGCCTGGCTGGATCACGAGGTCAGGAGATCGAGACCCTCCTGGCTAATACAGTGAAACGCCATCTCTACTAAAAATACAAAAAGTTAGCCAGGTGTGGTGGCGGGCACCTGTAGTCCCAGCTACTCAGGAGGCTGAGACAGGAGAATGGCATGAACCTGGGAGACAGAGCTTCCAGTGAGCCGAGATTGTGCCACTGCACTCCAGCCTGGGGGACAGAGCGAGACTCCGTCTCAAAAAAAAAAAAAAAAAAAATTTAGTATTTAGGGGGTCTGGCGCAGTGGCTTACTCCTATAATCCCAGCATGGAGGCCAAGACAGGTGGATCATGAGGTCAGGAGTTCGAGACCAGCCTGGCCAAGATGCTGAATCCCTGTCTCTACTAAAAATACAAAAAAAAACTTAGCCAGGCATGGTGGCACACACATGTAATCCCAGCTACTCGGGAGGCTGAGGCAGGAGAATCGCTTGAACCCAGAGGTTGCAGTGAGCCAAGACTGTGCCACTGCACTCCAGCCTGGGCGACAGAGCAAGACTCTGTCTCAAAAAAAAAAAAAAGATTTACTCTTTAGGGAGCTCTTTCTGGCTGCCCAGGCAGGCTTTCATGGGGAGGAAGTACAGAGTGTGCAGACTGGAGCAGAGAGACCAGTCAGGAGGCTGGTGCGAGAATCCAGAGAAAGACATAGAGGCACTGGAAGTGGTGGGGAGACGTGGACAGACGGGTCAGCCATTTAGGAGGTACAATTGCTAGGACTTGGTGACTGTTGGAGGGTAAGGAGGAGAGAGGTGTCCCAGATGACACCCCGGATTTCTGGCTTGGGCTATTTGGGGGTGGCAGCGGGGACAACTTAGGGGGGCAGTTTTGGGGGTCATGGTGGGGGTACCCACAGAGTAGTGGTGTACTCTGAGTACGTGCCACCTTTCAGGCCTGTGTCTGGAACTTATGCCTCATCAGTTAGAGATTGAAGATGGAGAAACTGAGGCTCGAGGAGTAAGTAGCTTGTCCAAGATCACAGAGCTAGCCAGAAACAGAACTGGGGTTTAACTCAGGTTTATCTGATTTTGGTTCCATGATGTTTAATGGAAGCCGTGGGAGACGGGGCAGGAAGGAATTGGTTGAGGGGGAGGGAGGAATTTGAAACGTGCAAAGAAGGTGACCTCCTCATCCCCCTCACCCCACCCTAGCAGCCACAGTGGCAAGGCTGCAACTCAGTCCTGCAGAGAGCAGGCAAGTTAACCAGTCTTCTCTGCCTGGGGCTGGCAGGAACAGCGTCATCTGTCAACTTCGAGGTGTGCATCTGGGGAAATAAGCACCAATTAATGGCCCTGAGGTTTCCTATTCATGAACACCAGTTCTTCAGCCCTGACGTAGGCTCATTTGCGAGCCACTGGCTGAATACAAGATGGCATGAGGCCAGAGGGAGAGGCTGAGCAGGGGGTAAAATTGCTTCTAGCTCAAGAAGATCAGACTCTGATTTATTGAGGCATCTGTTTGGTGCCAAGTTAAGTGGCCCAGGCTCTGTGTAGGGGGTGAGGTTGAAGCAGAAAGGGTGGGGAGGGGCAGGGTGCCAGGATTAGGCTGGAATATCTGGGGGTGCTCTGAGGCTCCCCAAGTTCCCCTCGCCCTGGTTGGCTGTGGTGCCGGGGAGGGCACTGGCCTGGGCATCTGATGAGCCTCAAGGGCAACTCTGAGAGGCGGCTGATGCAGGGGCTAAGGCAGAGACTCTGGAGCCACGCTGTTGGCTTTGAATTCAGACTACTGCGCTTGGCAGCCCTGACCTCTCCATGCCTCAGTGATTTGCTCAGCTGAGCTCTGTCTGAGCCAGGTGTCATTCCAGGCACTGCGGATCCTCCCAGAGGGAAACCTCCCCAGTTGCTCACTGTCTGCCACCAGCTTCATGAAATGTCTCACTGGTTTTCTCAGGCAGATCCTTGTCTCTTTTGACGCCCTCATAACCCAGCGGAGGAGGCGCGACTCAACTGCCTCTGTCCCTCTGGGTGTGCTTCACTGCCAAGTGTATCTGTGGATACGGGCCATCCTCCTGGGCTTCCAAAGCCAGCTGCTGCCCTCTGGGCACAGGGACAAGGAAACACTGTGGGCCTGGAGCCCTGGTCTGGGGCATCTGGCAGGGCTCTTGCACTTCTCTGAGCCTGTTTCCCCACGTGGAAAGTGTGCGGATCGAATCTTCCTGTGGGCACTGAGGGCTCAGTGTTAATTTGAGAGCCAGCATGGGGGTTCAGCTGTCATTTCCCTTCGGCCCCACAGTTGGAGGGAAGCAGGGACTTTGTTCGGATTATCCTAGGTTTCATTCTAGCTTCCTGCCTCAACGTGGGCTCAGCATCTGAAGTAGTCTGGGGAGCAGGTGGCCCTGGTGGGAGTAGGGGCTTTTTCCCAGACTGAGGTCACACCCAGAGCCAGAAACCTTGGTGCCTGCTCTGGGCTAAGGATGCATCTGGCCCCAGGGTGCAGGTAACTGCCCACTTTACCTGGCTTCTGCGTGCCAGGGCCAATCTTCAGACCTCGAGACTTCCCAGCCTGTCCCACCTCCCTCTCTGGCCAGGTTCGAACCCTCCCGGATCCAGTACTTTTTCCAGACCATCTCGTGGTTATCCTCCTTCCCTGAGGCCTGGCTCATGCTGCTCCCCCTACCCACTCACCAAGACCCTCAAGGACCACTCCACACCCAGCTCAACCCCATCCCCCTTTATAGTCCCTTCTCTTTCCTCAGGTGACCAGCTGCATATCTTGGTGCTTAAGACGTTCCCTGTCCCTGGGAATGCCCTGCTGGTCAGAGACCAAGGCATTCACTTGGTAAGGCCCATCGGTTTCTACCAACTGTGTCCCAGGAGCACTGGGGACATTGCACTTTGGAAACCTGGCAGAGAGGATGCTAGACTTGGGCTGGGCCCCACTTGCCAGCTGTGTGGCCTCAAGCAAGCTACTTTCTTTCTCTCAGCCTCAATTCCTGCATCTCTAAGATAGGGAAAGAGAGCAATAAATAACACAGGCTACCTAACACTTTCTTCCAAACACTAAATCAAAGGGCTTGAATAAAGTCCCTGCTAGCACACAGTAGGGGCTCAACAAATGTTGCCCTCTGTTTTAGGAAACTGGTTGGGAGAAGGTTCTAAATTTCGGGAATGGTAAAAACAGCATGGACTTTGCGGGTAGATCCAGGTTCCAGCCCCAGCTGCTTGGCTGGGTGACCCTGTTTCGTCACCTACAAAAGGCAGCAACAAGGCCCTTTTTTTTTTTTTTTTTTTTTTAGATTAAGTCTGGCTCTGTCGCCCAGGCTGGAGTGCAGTGGCCCGATCTCGGCTCACTGCAACCTCCACCTCCCAGGTTTAAGTGATTCTCCTTTCTCAGCTTCCCAAATAGCTGGGATTACATGCACCTGCCATCACAGCCAGCTAATTTTTGTATTTTTAGTAGAGATGGGGTTTCACCATATTGGCCAAGCTGGTCTCAAACTCCTGGACTCAAGTGATCCACCTGCCTCGGCCTCCCAAAGTGCTGGGATTACAGGTGTGAGCTACCACGCCTGGCCAAGGCCACATATCTTATAGAATGGTTGTAAGGATCTGTATTTCTCTCCAAGCGCTTCCCACTGTTTGCCAAGTGAACAAGGGCAGGGAGCTTGTCCTTTCGTTCCCTGCTGTCCTCCCACCTAGAACACTGCTTAGCACATAGCAAGCACTAAGTCAATAAGTCAATACTTCTTTCTTTATTTTTATTTATTTGTTTATTTATTTTGAGATGGAGTCTCGCACTTTTGCCCAGGCTGGAGTCAAGTGGCTCAATCTTGGCTCACTGCAACCTCCGCCTCCTGGATTCAAGCGATTCTCCGGCCTCAGCCTCCCAAGTAGCTGGGATTACAGGCATGCACCACCACGTCTGGCTAATTTTTGTATTTTTGGTAGAGACGGGGTTTCGCCATGTTGGCCAGGCTGGTCTTGAACTCCTGACCTCAGGTGATTCACCCGCATTGGCCTCCCAAAGTGTTAAGATTACAGGCATGAGCCACCTTGCCTGGCCCAATATTTCTAACGTGAAAGAAACGCGAAGTATAAGGCAAAGGATCCTAACCCACAAGATGAAATCAACAAATGTGAAAGTTTCTTCTTCCTGCCATCTCCTAAGCCTTCCTCCCCACCTCCCTGACTGTTCAGTGATTCCCAGAGCAGCCAGCAACCAGCCGAACTCACCCCTGCAAGGACAACCTCAGCTGAGCTCTCTATCTGCCCTGGCCCATGGCCAGCTCAGGGACCACTGAGCTCTCTATCCCGCCCAGTCCAGCCAGCTCAGGGACCACTTGGGTGTTTTCTGACTCACTCTAGTGTCTGGGGTCAACTTTATCTGGCTGGCTCTTCAGACACAATTGGGGTTACAGGAAATATCCTGGCTGGAAATGGGGTGAGGCAGATTAGATTGGCTGTCTACATGGCTGTCTGGCAAGTGTTTGATGACTGACCTATAAGCCACCTTAGTCAAGCCTTTGGTTCACTATCTACATGGCCAGGAAGGGAGTAAACAGTATACTCTTCACCTCCGCCAGGGCCAGTTCTCCTGGATCCATGGCTCCAGGGATGGAGGATGCTTCAGGAGACACAGGCCTTGCTTCCCAGCTGAGGACTGTGGGTCATCTCAGGGCAATTTCACAGCCCCAACATGCCCCAGCTCTCAGCTCTGCAAATACCAAGCAGCCTGCCTAGGGGATGCGGGCTCAGGAGTGCCCTTGGCAGGCCCTCACCTATCTGCTCCCACAGCTCTGTACCAAGAGTTCTAACCTTTTTGTTTGTTTGTTTGTTTGTTTGTTTTTGAGATGGAGTCTCGCTCTGTCGCCCAGGCTGGAGTACAGCGGCCGGATCTCAGCTCACTGCAAGCTCCGCCTCCCGGGTTTACGCCATTCTCCTGCCTCAGCCTCCTGAGTAGCTGGGACTACAGGCGGCAGCCACCTCGCCCGGCTAGCTTTTGTATTTTTTAGTAGAGACGGGGTTGCACCGTGTTAGCCAGGATGGTCTCGAACTCCTGACCTCGTGATCCGCCCGTCTCGGCCTCCCAAAGTGCTGGGATTACAGGCTTGAGCCACCGCGCCCGGCCAAGTTCTAACCTTTTTTTAGTGTGGAGCCTGCTGAGAATGAGAATAGGAGCTGTGGACCCTTTTCCCAGAAACGCATGTGCATACTCTCCACACAAAATTTTGCACCACTTCGGGGGCTCACACCTCCCTAAGGGCTCGCTAATTGAACCCCTTGGGCCTGAGGTTGAGAAACCTTGCCTCAGTTCTTCCCCAGGTGATCAGCCCGGGGTGAGAGAGGAGAGGCCAGCAAGCAGGACCCATGAGAAAGCCCCCTTCCTGGAGTTTGAGACCCGTTCCCTTCTGCCCCTGCCTCTCTGTCCTGGACTCCTCCCTGTTCTGCCCCACTCCTGGGACCATGGCCATAGGGAGCTGTGTTTGGGTACAACGGCAACCCTGGGCCCAGACAGTGTGCAGGCTCACCTGGAGGGGATCAGAGTAACATGGCAGGAAGTGAGTGAAAAGCCGCTCCAGAACTGCACCTCTGCCCCCCATGTGACTGGGGTGTAGTTCTCCCTTACCTCCCTCAGGCAGTGGCCTGAGTTCCACGGGCGCGCCTCACAGTTCCCTCTGCCACCTCTCTTCAGGCTTGGGGCCACCACACTTTCCCTTCCCCAGCCCTGCCAACCTGGTGGGACACTGGGCTTCCCTCTCACATGCCTGGGGACAGGCCTACCCTCCATCTCATACCCATAGACAGACCCTTTTTTCCTCCAGGGCCTGGTTCTGTAAGTTCACTGCAGATCTGAGCCATACCAAGCTGGGATTGGGAACACACTCTCCTCCTGTGAAAGGCAGACAAGGATTCCAACTTGGTGAAGGGGAGAGTAGGGCAGAACCAGGCGGGACACGGACTGATCACCTGGAGAAAGTCGCCATCAGCAGCCCTGGCGCAGGGGCGGGACCAGCAGTGCCTTCTCCTGGATTTCCCCTGAGCAGGCCTCTGCCATGAGGGCATGCTTCCTTCTGCCTGTCCATGGCCCACAGCGAAGGACTGGTGCTCCTGCAGGGTGGGGTGGGGGGCTGCTGACAGGACTGAAAACCTCAAGGTGAGTTTTGGGGCTTCATTACAATACTAGTTTCTGGTTGCTGCTGCAATAAATTACCACACACTTAGTGACTTAAAACAACACAAATTTATTCCCTAAAGAGTTCTAAAATCAGCCTCACTGAGCCAGTCCAGGTGGGAGCAGGGCCGGGGCCTTCCAGCGCTCTGTGGGAGAATGTGTTTCCTGGCTCTGAGGTGGCCTGGACTCCGTGGCTTGAGCTGCCCTCAACTCCAGTTTCCTGCTCCATCACTACACCTCCCACCTGCTATTCCGTCACCTGCTCTGCTCTTATATGGACCCAGATGAGGACATCAAGCCTGCCTGGGCAAGCCGGGACAATCTTCCCGGCCAAAGATCCTTAACTTCATTACATCTGCAAAGCCCCTGTGGCCATATAAGGCAGTTTTGACAGGTTCCTGGGATTAGGACATAGGCATCTTGGGGGTCCGCTGCTGGCCTACCACAACTAGACTGAAGAACTGTCACACCCTCCGGTATAATAGTTTTGGTGTTTCAATGACTGGGAGGAAAAGGGTTGGGATTTTTTGCTTTGGGATCCCTCTTAACCTTGTATTTTTAAGGTCTAGGACTCACCATCCCTCCCCTTCCAACCGGAGAAACTCACTGAAGTATCTCCTTAAAAGTCTGGTGACGTGTCTAAGTGCTGGTGAGAGGCAGAGAACCAACTAAGGGCCCCACGCAGTCCCCATGGCCACAGGGTGCCCGCCTAAGCCCACACCTGCTGACTGCAACAAGGCTGTGGCCAAGATGGAACGCAGAGAAGGGTTTGAGGCCTGGAGGGTGCCATGAAGGCCATGGGGCAAGTGAAGTCTGCTGAGACAGCGCAGGTCTGCGGAGCTGAAGTGCAGCTGCAGAGGCTGGTCTGGTGCTGCGGGAACTGGAAGAAGCTGGGAGCTGTGATCCCTGTCCACAGAGATGCTGGAGACTGTGGCTGGGAGTGGCTCTGAGGCCGTGGAAAGAGCATCTCTGCCCCATGGCATCTGTGGGTGAGGGCAAGGTCCTCACCAGACATGTGCAGCTCCAAGTCTCAGATGCTGCTGGGCTTTTTCCTGGTACTGAGACAGCAGTGGGGCAGGGTGGGGCAGTGACAGGAAGACAGGGAGCCTCTCTTGCTACCTCTGCTCCATGCTCTGCATCTGCAGACTGAGGGAGGTGAAGCTGGCCAGGAGGTCAGTCACCTCATCCACCTGCAGGACAGGACAGAGGCTCTGTTATGGGACGTGGGGTGTGCCAGGGCTCCCGCATCTCTTTTGCAATCCCACAGGCACAGAACACAGGCACGGTCTCTCCTCCCAGGGCGTGTGGTGGCTTCTGACTATGCAGCAGCTGACCAAGGGTTAATCTTTGACACCAGGTGGCCTAGGGCTGTCCTAGAGGGCAATACCATGAACATACACTAGCCACTGGCAACTTCAAAGGAAGTGAACGAAAGCTTTGAAGCCTGCAACCCCACAATCACAGCCTCTTTCCCCCACCTTTTTTTTTTTTTTTTTTGGAGACAGGGCCTTGTTCTGTTTTCTTTTGTTGTTGTTGTTTTTAAAATTTTTGCCTTTTTCCACATGTTCTGATAGGGCCTTGCTTTGTCACTCAGGCTGGAGTTCAGCGGCAATCACAGCTCACTGCAGCCTCGAACTCCTGGCCTCAAGTGATCGTCTCACTTCAGCCTCCCAGTGTTGGGATTACAGGTGTTAGCCTCTGCAGCTGGTCCCAGCCCACAGCCTCTTTCTGATACGAGTGTCCGGTGGCATCGGAGCAGGGTGGACTGGCCCTGAGGTTCCTGCCAGGCCCTGGGTCTGGGCCTGTGGCTGCAGCTCACCTGCTCTTTGGTACTGGTCATCTGCAGGCGGGTGCAGAGGTCGTCCAGGCGTTCTCGCTGCTCATGTTGCCCTAGGCGCTCCAGATACTCCCTCAGCATATGGATGATCTGGAACAAGAGGGTGAGCTGAGCTGCCCTGGGTTCCCAGGGAGGCAGAGAGGCTGATGCTGCTTCCAGAAAGCACAGTGGAGCAGGCGCCAACTGGGGTCAGTGTGAACTCCCAGGAGCCCTGGGGCCAGAGGCAGGTGTGTCTGTGGTTAGGGCAGCATCTGTCCAGTGCTGCCGTGGTGCCGTGGGCTCCACACAGGAGGGGTACTCACCTGCTTCACCTCCAGCCGCACAGCCTCCAGGCACTGGGCATGGCCCTCCTGCAGGATGTTCAGCTTCGACTTGGCCAGGTGCAGGGGTGTGCGGCCAGCTCGGTCCAGGGCGTCCACACGGGCCCCTGCAGGTACCAACTAAGGTGAGCATTCTGGAGGTGAGGGGAAGAGAGAGACAGAGAGGGGAAGAAACCACATACCTCCTCGTAGCAGTGTGGTGATGACAGGGACGTGGTTGGTACAGGCCGCTGAGGAAGAAGAACAGAGACTTATGAATCCAGGACCACCAGAGCCTGGCTCTGTGTGGCCACTGGAGGGAGCAGGGCTGTGTCTCCCAGACACCTGTGCCAAGTTATGCCTACTCAGAAGGTATCACCAAGGCAACAGCTGGGTAGGACTCGGCAGCCAAGTTCAACTCCCTCCCTGTACAGCAGAGGAAACTGAGGCCTGGAGATGGGATCTGCCTCACTGTGAGTCACAGTGCTGAGTGCTGCTGGGCTAGCCTAGGTTGCTAAATTGGCTCTGTCGAGGGCACAGCCAACTGCTAAATGATTGGAAGACACACGGGACACAGGCTGCTGGGGAGGGCAGCCCTGGGAGTGCAGGCCTAGGATCTTCCCTGACACTCACAGATACTGCTGGGAGCATGCAGGGCCCCAGGCTCTTCATCTAAAGAGCCTTTCTTTGCTGCAAATGAGTGGTCTTAGTGACTTCTGACATGCTTACCCAGGTGCAGTGGCGTGTTCCCCAGCCCATCTCGCTGGTTAGGATCAGCACCGTGGTCTAGCAGTAGCTGCACTGGAGACAGGCAAACCCAAGAGGAGCTGTCAGAGGCTTCCATTGCCTGGACCCTGAACCCCTAACCTCGCTAGAGAGACTGGCTCAGAGCAGGGAACACGGAATGCAAGCATGGATGGCTATGTTACTTCATTCATTCACTCACTCACTCACTTACCAGAGTTCATGTGCAAGGCCCTGAGGGCCAGGAACTGAGGATTTGGGGAGGGCCTCTTGGCCTATGCAGGTGTAGGAATGAGACTTGAAGGGTTAAGTAAAGTTCTTCCAATAGCAGCTGCTCCTGGTGAAGGCTCTCCAGGGCATTTTCTGCTTCTCCCACAGCCAAGCACCATGGTGGGAATTAAGTCAATAAACGATGCTGAGCTCCATGGATAACCTCTCCCTCCTGGCACTCTTGGGGTCACCTCAGGGGTGGCTGTATTACCATCAGGGTCTGCCAATACCCAGAGGGATGCATAGGCAGGTAGCTTGGCTCCCAGACATCATACAGGGAGGTCAGGCTGAGCCTCACACTATATACACAAACTAATTCAAAAGGGACCACAGACCTAAGTGTGAAAGCTAAAACAGTCAGGCTTCTGGAAGAACATGAACATCTTGGGCAGGCAAAGATTTCTTAAATAGGTCACAAAAATACTAACTATAAGAAAGAAAAGGCCAGGCATGGGAGCTCAGGCCTGTAATCCCAGCACTTTGGAATGCCGAGGCAGGTGGATCATTTGAGCTCAGAAGTTCAAGACCAGCCTGGGCTACATGGAGAAACCCTTTCTCTATACTAAAAATACAAAAATTAGCTGGGCATAGTGGTGGCAGACCTGTAGTCCCAGCTACTTGGAAGGTTGAGGTTGGAGGGCGGCTTGAGCCCAAGAGGCGGAGGTTGCAGTCAGCCAAGATGTGCCATGCACTCCAGCCTAGGCAACAGAGCCAGACCCTGTCTCAAAAAAAAAAATAAAAAAGAAAAAAAAAGAAAAGCAATATTGATAAATTGGATTCATCAAAATTAAGAACATGGCCGGGCATGGTGGCTCATGCCTGTAATCCCAGAACTTCGGGAGGCCAAGGCAGCCAGGTCATCTGAGGTCAGGAGTTCGAGACCAGCCTGGCCAACATGGGGAAATCCTGTCTCTACTAAAAATAAAAAATTAGCTGAGTGTGCTGGCATGCACCTGTAATCCCAGCTACTCAGGAGGTTGAGGTGGGAGAACAGCTTGTACCTGGGAAGCAGAGCTTGCAGTGAGCCGAGATTGCACCACTGCCCTGTAGCCTGGGCAACAGAGTAAGACTCTGTCTCAAATAAATAAAGAAATAAATAGGCCAGGCGCGGTGGCTCAAGCCTGTAATCCCAGCACTTTGGGAGGCCGAGACGGGCGGATCACGAGGTCAGGAGTTCGAGACCATCCTGGCTAACACGGTGCAACCCCGTCTCTACTAAAAAATACAAAAAGCTAGCCGGGCGAGGTGGCTGCCGCCTGTAGTCCCAGCTACTCAGGAGGCTGAGGCAGGAGAATGGCGTAAACCCGGGAGGCGGAGCTTGCAGTGAGCTGAGATCTGGCCAC
>NW_016823127.1:1284586-1287189 GCF_001698545.2 Rhinopithecus bieti | reverse complement strand
GCCGGGCGAGGTGGCGGGTGCCTGTAGTCCCAGCTACTCAGGAGGCTGAGGCAGGAGAATGGCGTAAACTCGGGAGGTGGAGCTTGCAGTGAGCTGATCCGGCCACTGCACTCCAGCCTGGGCGACAGAGCGAGACTCCGTCTCAAAAAAAAAAAAAAAAAAAAAAAGAAAAGAAGAAAGAAAAAAAAGAAAAACAAATAAACAGAAATCTTGTAGCTGAAGAAGTCAATGGATGAAATAAAACATAATAGCTTCAACAGCAGACTTGAACAAGCAGAAAAATGAACCTCTGAGCTTAAAGACAGGTCATTTGAAATTACATAGAGGAAAAAAGGATGAAAAAGGAGTACATTGCCAACAGCATGGGGCAGTGGAAAGACTGACTTGGGAGTACAAAGGCCTGGATTTGGGTCCCAGTTCACCAGCAAATGGAAATATCTGCCCTGCTAATTTCCAGAGGGGCTGTGATGAAAATAATGGATATGAAATTCCTTCTTTGAAAAGTAGGGAGGCACTATACATGTGATGCATTATGTACTAATGTACATGTCCAGGTAAAATGGAGAAAATTGCTGCCAAATGCCATTTTAGAGCAGACATTTTAGTCTCTTTCACCCAGCAAACCTCTCAAGGACTTGAGTCCTTTCAGATGAAGTCCCGACAGCTTCCTCTCCAGGAATCCAGCTGTCTCCTCAAGCTGAGTCAGCCCCTCCCACTTCCATACCCACTTAGTGACCTGTTCATCTTCTTCCTCTACTATTAACATCTTGTGCTATTTTAGGGGAATTGTTACCATACAATGAGCACCAGTCAGGCATTAGGTACCTGAATGCTAAACCCCTCAATGACCCAAGTGCATTTTACAGACCAGGACACCTCGGGTCAAAGACATTACAAAGGATGTAAGCTACATTAACCCAGATAACAGGAGGCAAAGCTGGAATATAAACCCATGTTTTTCTGGCTCCAAAATTTACACCTCTTCAACTAAACACTAACTTTACTTTTGTGTGTGTGTGTGTGTGTGTGTGTGTGTGTTTTTAAATAGTATCACATTACATCTTCCTCTCCAACTATACTGTACTTTTTTGTTTTGAGGTGGAGTCTCACTTTGTTGCCCAGGCTGGAGTGCAGCGACACGATTTCGGCTCACTGCACCCTCCACCTCCCAGGTTCAAGTGATTCTCCTGCCTCAGCCTCCTAAGTAGCTGTGAATACAGGCACATGCCACCATGCCCAGCTGATTTTTGTGTTTTTAGTAAAGACGGGTTTTCACCATGTTGGCCAGGCTGGTCTGGACCTCCTGACCTCAAGAGATCTGCCCGCCCCAGCCTCCCAAAATGATGGGAATACAGGCATGAGTCACTGTGCCAGGCCTATACTGTACCTTTCTTGTTTTATCTTTTCTTTTTTTTTTTTTGAGACGGAGTTTTGCTCTGTCGCCCAGGCTGGAGTGCAGTGGCGCGATCTCGGCTCACTGCAAGCTCCGCCTCCCAGGTTCACGCCATTTTCCTGCCTCAGCCTCCCAAGTAGCTGGGACCACAGGTGCCCGCCACCAAGCCCGGCTAATTTTTTGTATTTTTAGTGGAGACGGGGTTTCACCATATTAGCCAAGATAGTCTCGATCTCCTGACCTCGTCATCCGTCCGCCTCGGCCTCCCAAAGTGCTGGGATTACTAGGTGTGAGCCACCACACCCGACCTTGTTTTATCTTTATAACCTTGGTGTCAAACATAGTGTCATACAAGTAATATGTTTCACTAATGATGCAGACTGGCTGAATAAATGAATAAAAATGGCAAGAAAAAGCTGATGAGAGTCTGGGCACGGTGGCTTATGCTTGCAATCCCAGCACTTTGGGAGGCTGAGATGGGTCTATCACCTTGGGTCAGGAGTTTGAGACCAGCCTTGGCAACATGGCGAAACCCCATTTCTACTAAAAGTACAAACATCAGCCAGGTGTGGTGGTGGACACCTGTAATCCCAGCTACTGGGGAGACTGAGGCAGGAGAATCGCTTGAGCCCAGGAGGCACAGGTTGCAGCGAGCCAAGATTGCACCACTGCACTCTATCTTGGGTGACAGAGCCAGACCCCATCTCAAAACAAAACAAAACAAAAAACCACGGGGCTGGGCACGGTGGTTCACGCTTGTAATCCCAGCACTTTGGGAGGCCGAGGTGGGCAGATCACCTGAGGTTGGGAGGTCAAGACCAGCCTGACCAACATGGAGAAACCCTTTCTCTACCAAAAATACAAAATTAGCTGGGTGTGGTGGGACATGCCTGTAATCCCAGCTACTTGGGAGGCTGAGGCAGGAGAATCCCTTGAACCTGGGAGGCAGAGGTTGCAGTGAGCCGAGATCGCCCCATTGTGCTCCAGCCTGGGCAATAAGAGCGAAACTCCGTCTCAAAACAAACAAACAAAAATAAAACAAAACAAAACAACAACAACAACAAAACGGGTAATCCCAGCACTTTGGGAGGCCGAGGTGGGTGAATCACCTGAGCCTAGGAGTTTAATACCAGCCTGGGCAACATAGTAAGACCTCATCTCTACCAAAAAAAAGGTTACAAAGAGTATAAAAAATGTTTTTTTTTTTTTT
>NW_016823127.1:1274070-1281888 GCF_001698545.2 Rhinopithecus bieti | reverse complement strand
AAAGAAACCCCATCTCTATTAAAAATACAATAATTAGCCAGGCCTGGTGGTACACGCCTATAGTCCCAGCTACTCGGGAGGCTGAGACAGGAGAATTGCTTGAACCTGGATGTGGAGGTTGCAGTGAGCCAAGATCATACCATTGCACTCCAGCCTGGGCAACAGAGCAAGACTCCATCTCAAAAAAAAAAAAAAATTTTTTTTATGCAGAGACAGGGTCTCACTATTTTGCCCAAGCTGGTCTTGAACTCCTGGTCCCAAGCAATCCTCCTGCTTCAGGTCCCATCATGCTGGGATTACAAACATGAGTCACTGTGCCCAATCACAAACTCTTAAAATCAGAGAATTTATCCCTGCTACTAGAACCAGCGACAGGTCAAAGTGAGAAGGACTCAGCCCACTATTCCTGGCTTTGAAGATGGAGGAAGAGGCCAGCCATCAGCCAAGGAATGTGGACAGCCAGTAGAATCTGGAGAAGGCAGGAGACAGATTCTCCCCTAGAGCCTCCAGAAGGCAATGCAGTCCTGCCGTCATCTGTCTCAGCCTGGTGAGGCTTATATTGGACTTTTGACCCACGGAACTGTATGATAATAATTTCTGTTGTTTAGGCCACTAAGTTTGTGGGTATTTGTTAAAACAGCCATAGAAGACGAATATACCACTTTTTCCTGATTCACAGAAAGAATTTTAAGTCAGTGGATAAAATGAAGTTTCTTATTGTATAAAGTGTCCTTGTACCTTTGATACTATTGACTAGTGAACACAGGAGAACAACAAAAACCAGACAGCTTGGTGTCCTTCTAGGAGCCCCGCCCATGCCTTTCAGATGCTCATGTAACGAAACAAGTTGAGAACCACCTGACCTGTAACTACCACAAGGTCTCACTGAGCAGCTGAAGGTGGTGGCTCCATGTAGATGATCACCTGGCAGCTAACGTTTTGGGGATTTTTTGTTTGTTTTTTTTTGTCTGAGACAGGGTCTCACTGTTGTCCAGATTGGAGTGCAGTGGCAAAATCGTAGCTCACTGAAGTCTCAAATTCCCAGACTCCAGCAATCTTCCCACTTCAGCCTCCTAAGCAGCTGGGACTACAGGAGCGAGTCACCACATCTGGCTCATTTTTTTTTAACATTTACTTTTTTTTTTTTTGAGATGGAGTCTTGCTCTGTCGCACAGGCTGCAGTACAGTGGCACGATCTCAACTTACTGCAAGCTCTGCCTCCCGGATTCACACCATTCTCCTGCCACAGGCTTCCGAGTAGCTGGGACTACAGGCGCCCGCCACCATGCCCAGTTAATTTTTTGTATTTTTAGTTACAGGTGTGAGCCACCGTGCCCGGCCAACATTTACTTTTTGTAGAGACGGGGTCTCCCTATGTTGTCCGGGCTGGTCTCGAATTCCTGAGCTCAAGGGATCCTCCTGCCTTAGCCTCCCAAAGTGCTGGGATTACAGGCATGATCCACCTCACCTGGCCATGGCAGCTAAGTTGAGTATTCACTCCCATTAACCAGAAGTTCCAAAGTGAGTGCCTACTCTTTGCAGAGGACTGTGCTGGCTCCCAGGGATACAAAAGTATACCTGGTCTCCACCATCAAGGATTCCACAGGGTGGTAAATGCTATGACATCAGAAAGTTCAAAGTGACAGGGGAGCATGGGGAGAGTGAGTGTCTAAGCTAGACTTACCTTCAGCAAGATGACTGCACAGTCAGACAGTAAATACAGTGAGCCTGCTCCAAGGGGGTGAGCTTGCAGACTGCCTTCCCATACATTGATTACCTGGCCTTTTCCTTCCCTAACCAGCCCATGGGTCCCTGTAGCTGAACCCACTGTGCACACTCACCTGTTTCCACATCGTTGGCATTGGCTGAGTCCCTCAGTCTCTTCAGAGCTGTAAAGAGAGTAACATGCCAGTTTAAAAAAACAGCCATTGGCTGGGAGTGATGGCTCACGCTTGTAATCCCAGCACTTTGGGAGGCCGAGGCAGGCGTTTCACTTGAGGCCAGGAGTTCAAAACCAGCCTGGAAAACATGGTGAAAGCCCGTCTCTACTAAAACTACAAGAAAATTAGCTGGGTGTGGTGGCGCATGCCTGTAATCCCAGCTACTCTGGAGTAGCTGGAGGCTGAGGCAGGAGAATCGCTTGAACCCAGAATGTGAAGTTTGCAGTAAGCCAAAATCGTGCCACTCCAGCCTGGGTGACAGAGTGATACTCTGTCTTAGAAAACAAAAACAAAAACAAAAAAAACAGCCATCTAGCCAGGTGTGGTGGCGTGCGCCTGTAATACCAGCTACTTAGGAGGCTGAGGTAGGAGAATGGGTTAAAGCCAGAAGGTGGAGGCTACAGTGAGCCAAGATTACGTCACTGCACTCCAGCCTGGGTGACAAAGCGAGACTCTGTCTCAGGGAGAAAAAAAAAAGAAAAAAAAAAGTCATGATGGCCGGGCACAGTGGTTCATGCCTATAATCCCAGTACTTTGGGAGGCCAAGGCAGGTGGAACACTTGAGGCTAGGAGTTCAAGACCAGCCCGGCCAATAGGTGAAACCCCATCTCTACTAAAAATACAAAAATAGCCAGACGTGGTGACTCACGCCTGTAATCCCAGAACGTTGGAAAGCTGAGGCGGGCAGACTGCCTGTGCTCTAGAGTTTGAAACCACCCTAGGCAACATGGTGAAACCTTGTCTATAGTAAAATACAAAAAATTAGTTGGGCATGGGGTTACACGCCTATAATCCCAGCTACTTGGGAGGCTCAGGCAGGAGAATCGCTTAAGCCCAGGAGGCAGAGGTTGCAGTGAGCCAAGATTGCGCCACTGCACTCCAGCCTAGGCGACAGAGTGAGATTCCATCTCTAAATAAATAAATAAATAAAATAAAAATAAATAAATAAATAAAATAAAATACAAAAGTAGGCAAGTGTGGTGGTGCATGCCTGTAATCCCAGCTACCTGAGAGGTTGAGACACAAGAATCACTTGAGCCCAAAATCACACCACGGCACTCCAGCCTGGGTGGCAGAGCAACGCTCCATCTCAAAAAAAAAAGAAAGAAAGAAAGAAAACATATTTCTCAATCTTAGGTTAAGTTCTAACTTAAATCAATCTAACATGGTAAAACCCCGTCTCTACTAAAAATACAAAAACTAGCTGGGTGTGGTGGCGTGGGCCTGTAGTCTCAGCTACTTGGGCGGCTGAGGCAGTAAGCCAAGGTTGCACCACTTGCACAGCAGCCTGGGTGGTAAAGTGAGACTCTTGTCTTGAAAGAAGAAAAGAAAGACAGTGCCCTGGGAACAAGGAGGAACTTGAAATGAGGCGGAGCTAGTACAAAGGCCACATGCTCCTGCAAATCCTCCAAGACTCTTTTTGGAGCCAGATTTCCTCTCTATCACTTGTAGTCGCAGGGTGACCTTGAGCAAGCTAGTTAACCCTGCTGGGCCTTGGGTCTATCATCTGCACAACAAGGCTGAGTCTTTCTGCCAGCCCTGAGTTATTGCAAATGATTTACACGGAAGCTCTTTGTGAGTTGGTTATACAAATAATCTTATATTCTCCTTCAAAGCAGGTCGTTCTCAAATGATTTGCCTAAATTTGGTATTTCCTAAGCAGAAAGTTTTTCCCCCTCCAATGGCTAATGGAAAGTAACGTCTTTGTCATCAGAGATATGGTCAAAAATTGCAATTCAGATACATAACAATTCCTTGCTTTCATACAGCACTGTACAGTCTATACAACACTTCCAAATTCTTTTTTTTTGAGACGGAGTCTCTCTCTGTCGCCCAGGCTGGAGTGCAGTGGCCTGATCTCGGCTCACTGCAAGCTCCGCCTCCCGGGTTTACGCCATTCTCCTGCCTCAGCCTCCCGAGTAGCTGGGACTATAGGCGCCCGCCACCTCACCCGGCTAGTTTTTTGTATTTTTTAGTAGAGACGGGGTTTCACCATGTTAGCCAGGATGGTCTCGATCTCCTGACCTCATGATCCGCCCGTCTCGGCCTCCCAAAGTGCTGGGATTACAGGCTTGAGCCACAGCGCCCAGCCAACACTTCCAAATTCTTAATCTTCGCGACATGACTAAAATACGGCTAGTCATAGCCAGTCCTGGAAGAAACCCCAAAAGTCCCCATTCTTAATCTCTCAGTGCCTGGGTTTCCATGTCACCCATGTAATATAGAAGACAATATGGTAGATATACCAGAGCAGGAGTTTGAGTCGGGCTGACCCAGATTCTAATATCAGCAACAGCCACTTGCTATGTGACCTGGAATAAGACAATTTCTCTGAGCCTCAGTTTCCTCTTCAGTAAAATGGGAAGAATTTCTATATTTCAAAGAGTTCTTGTGAGGACAAATGATCATGTATCAGCATGTTTGGGGCACAACAAAAGCAGCACAACAGCTAACATCCATTACCTTACTTAACTCATCCCATTTTACAGATGAGAAAACTAAGGCTGAGGCCAGGCCAATGGCTCATGCCTGTTATGCCAGCACTTTGGGAGGCCGACGCAGGTGGATCACCTGAAGTCAGGAGTTCGAGACTAGCCTGGCCAACATGGCGAAACCCCATCTCTACTAAAATTACAAAAATTAACCGGGGGTGGTAGCGGGCACCTGTAACCCCAGCTACTCGGGAGGATGAGGCAGGAGAATCGCTTGAACCCAGGGGGCGGAGGTTGCAGTGAACCGAGATCACGTCACTGCACTCCAGCCTGGGCAACAGAGAGAGACTCCGTCTCAAAAAACATAATAATAATAATAATAATAATAAATAAGTAAATAAATAAATAAAAAATAAAAAAATTTACAAGAGGTCATATCTTTGCCCTACGAAAGTATACTCTAATGTAGGTAAAGGAGCTCAAGTGCACGTGCATTTAAACAAGACTGATACGACTTGGCTGGCAGGCTCATGCATCACAACCCTCTCCACTGAATAATAAAACGAAGCCGTTCTCCACTAACGAAGCGCGCCCACAACAGAACGAACGTTACACATCAATTTATAATTATCCAACCAATAAGTGATACCGAGCCTGGAAACGTTTAACAATATCAGAAATTCGCCAGTGAGAGAGTCTGGGGCTGACTGATCTTCAGAGGCAAGGAAGACTATTTATCTACAAAAGCACCTACCATCACCCCCATCATGTACTCTGAAAGGAGACGTCAAAGGTCAGTGCACGACCTCAAGCGCAGCGATCGGGGGAAGCCCCGCGACTAAGAGGGTCGGGGGCGACGAAAGCGAAGCGGCGGCCCGGCGTCCTCCACAAGCGCCACCGCCCTCATCCAGGGGTTGCTCGCCCCGCGCCCCCGCGCCGCTCGCCGCGCTCGCGCGCATCCCGTCCCTTGCCTGTGGGAACCACGAGCCCGGTGGCGGCCTGGCGCGTCGTCTCTCTGTCGGTTTTTCCGGCGGGGAATCTTGCAGCGCAGCTCCGTCGGCGGCGGCCTCGTCGCGCGGCTCCGCATCCTGCTGCCACAGGACGTGCAGGTAGCGCAGCGGCGACTGGGCCCCGCCGGACGCCCGGCCCGAGAGGCCCGCGTCGCCGCCCAGCGCAGACCCGAAGTCGGCGAAGGAGAAGAGGCCCTCAGCGCCCGTCAGCGGCTCCGGCGCCACCGCGCACTCGCCCTCCGAGCTTGAGTGGCCCGAGCGCCGCTCGTCGTCCGCGTCCCCGGCGGCGGCTGCCATGGCAACGGCTCCGCGCGGGCCTGGCCGCCGGAGCCTCG
Source organism: Rhinopithecus bieti (assembly GCF_001698545.2). NCBI lineage: Eukaryota > Metazoa > Chordata > Mammalia > Primates > Cercopithecidae > Rhinopithecus > Rhinopithecus bieti. The sequence goes on along the minus strand of NW_016823127.1, from coordinate 1,276,171 downwards.
TTCCCGATCGACCAGCGGACCTACTTCCCTCCTACCTGAGTCGCGCTGTCAGCTAGCGAGCGGGCTGGCCGGGCCTGCAACCACGGCAACCGAGCCGGGGTGGGCTCAGGCCGAGCCGTAGCGGCGAACCAATGACGACCCTTCCAGCTTAAACCCCTCCCAAAACCAATCGGAAAGGGCGGGCACAGTATAAGCAGGATAATTGGACAGGATTTCCGGCAACGTGACTGACAGAAATAATAACCAGTCATAAACTTAAAGTGACCTTGGCTTTCGCGGTACGTCGCTACCTGAGCCCATAAAACGGCATTTCAGACACCTTTTTTTTTTTATTTGGAGTCTCACTCTGTCGCCAGGTTCGCAGTCTTGGCTCACTGCAACCGCCGCCTCCTGGGTTCAACCGATTCTCCTGCCTCAGCCTCCCGAGTAGCTGGGACTACAGGCGCGCGCCATCACGCCTAGCTAATTTTTTTTATTTTTAGTGGAGACGGGGTTTCACCATATTGGCCAGGATGGTCTCGATCTCTTGATCTCGAGATCCACCCACCTCGGTCTCCCAAAGTGCTGGGATTACAGGCGTGAGCCACCGCGCCCGGCCTCTTTTTTTCTTTTTCCTTTCTATTTCCCGGTCTAACGAAAGAACAAGCAGTTACCTTAGCCAATCAGATTAAGATGATTTGCAGGCACTCACAAAGGAAAATGAAGAAGCCACGCTATACATGTAGATAGATATAGATGTTGTAAATCAATGAACGCAAAAAAAAAAAAAAAAAAAAAAAACTTCACACAAACGCATAATGTACGTGGGAAAAGGAAAATGTGTTGAAATTTGGAGATATCACTACAAACTGTGAGTCATAGTGTCTAAATGCAATAGATTTCCTTTAGTCAGAGTTCTCTAGGTAACCCCGACGTAGATAGTTGATTTACAAAGATTTGTAATACAAAGTGATTACATTAGAGCAATAGTTTAGTTCGACACCCAGTCTGTGAGCCAGTTGACTGCCAGGTCCTGGACACAGGATCAGACTTGGTGCCCCTGAGATGCTCACAGTCCAATGGGAGGAGACCAGGAAACAAATAAATGTTCCTCAAGCAACATTTCATGGGTGCAACTTTTCGTAAAACTTCTCACAATCCCGTATCCCGCAAACACTTCTATGAAGTAGACAAGAAGGACTGTCCCTATTTTATAGATGAGTTGAAAAGCAGAGAGAAGAGACTCATTCACAGTTGCCCAGCTCTCATGGGACCAGGTCTTGTGTCCAGGCAAAAGTTTTTGCCGTATATAAACCCTCTCACTCAACCCAGTTAAAATGTAATCTTTCAGCCGGGCACGGTGGGTCGCGCCTGTAATCCTCGCACTTTGGGAGGCCAAGATGGGCAGATCACAAGGTCAGGAGTTCAAGACAAGCCTGGACAACATGATGAAACCCCGTTTCTACTAAAAATACAAAAATTAGCCGGGTGTGGTGGCGCATACCTGTAATCCCAGCTACTCAGGAGACTGAGACAGGAGAGTCGTTTTAACCTAGGAAGCAGAGGTTGCGGTGAGCTGAGATTGTGCCGTGGCAGTCCAGCCTGGGTGACAGAGCGAGACTCCATCTCAAAAAAAAAAAAACTCTTACAATTGGAAAAGCACTTCCAGAATTTTCAGTGTTTGCAGGTCACCATTGTGAAGTTTATCATTGTACTATATGGAGAAAAATGCTATGTTTATTTGTATTCTCCTCGTCTGCCCCATAATGGATAAAGTGCTGAGACAGGATGTCTCACTGTACTCAGGCTGGAGTGCAGTGGTGTGATCACAGCTCACTGCACTTGAGCTTTCCTCCCACCTCAGCCTCCTGAGTAGCTGGGACCACAGACGTGTACCACCATGCCTGGCTAATTATTTTTTTGATTTTTTGCCGACATGGTGTCACTTTGTTGTTCAGGCTAGTCTTGAACTCCTCGCCTCAAGGGATCCTCCTGCCTCTGCATCCCAGAATGTCCAGATTACAGGCGTGAGCCACAGTGCCTAGGCCCCATTTTTTTTTTTTTTTTAAGATGGGGTTTTGGCCGGGCGCGGTGGCTCAAGCCTGTAATCCCAGCACTTTGG
>NW_016823127.1:1242792-1272483 GCF_001698545.2 Rhinopithecus bieti | reverse complement strand
CTGAAGCCTCTAATCCCAGCACTTTGGGAGGCCGAGACGGGCGGATCACGAGGTCAGGAGATCAAGACCATCCTGACGAACACGGTGAAACCCCGTCTCTACTAAAAATACAAAAAAAAATTAGCCGGGCGTGGTGGCCGGCGCCTGTAGTCCCAGCTCCTCGGGAGGCTGAGACAGGAGAATGGCGTGAACCCAGGAGGCGGAGCTTGCAGTGAGCCGAGATGGCGCCACTGCACTCCAGCCTGGAGGACAGAGCCAGACTGTCTCAAAAAAAAAAAAAAAAGAAACTAAATGTCTCCCAAAGTTAGCTTGGTTTGAGCCAGGAATGATTAAGGGCAGTCTGGAGATTAAATGGAAGATGAGGGTTGGTTAGATCAGATCTCTTTCACTGTCATTATTTTCTCACTGTTATAATTTTGCAAAGGTGGTTTCCGCAATAAAATATTTCACAAATTTTACAAAAGCAAAGGACCATGAGGACACTGTTGGGGACCCTCCCTGAACCAAGGAAGAGTCCCAGGCCCTTCCTTGGTTCAGGGAGGGTGCTGAACCAAATCGAAGGTCTGTAAAGCTTAAGCTCCATTATTTCCAAATTTGTATCACCTCTGGTGACAGCGCAAGGAAGAAAGAGAAAGCAAGAACGCAACATAGGGAGTTGGGGCCGGGCATTGCAATTCTAAATAGGATGTTGAATGAATGGCATCAGAGCAGACACCTGAAGATGCCACGCAGATATCCGATGGGGAAGGGAATGGGAGTGGGGGCACCGCTGCATTCGATTCTGGACTTGGATAACAGTGAGTGCAAAATTCCAGAGGTGGAGTGTGCCTCGGCGGGAAAAGCGAGGAGGGCAGCATGGCAAAGGGACCCAAAGAGTCCTGGTCACACAGCAAATCAGTGGCAGAGTAGGGACTGGAACTCGGATTTCCACTAGGTGTTGTATATGGGCAGATGGCTAAACTAAGGTCCTTCCTTGACTCATACACCGGTTTTTATTGGTTTGTTTTATAACCCCATCTCTACTTTGAGGGTTTTCCCCAGACTCGAACCAGGTGTACTCAAGAGCTGCCCGTGTCCCAGGCTTTGCGACACAGCTGGCCTCATCTTTGCCTGCTCCAACTTTAATGTCCAAAGTTGGGTGGCTCCTCTTTTCCATGCCCTCTTACTGCATAGGACCAAATCTCAATTTTTTTTTTTTTTAGACCGAGTCTTGCTCTGTCGCCCAGGCTGGAGTGCAGTGGCACGATCTCGGCTCACTACAGTCTCTGCCTCTCGGGTTCCACCGATTCTCCTGCTTCAGCCTCCTGGGTAGCTGGGATTACAGGCGGAAACTACCACTCTCGGCTAATTTTTGTATTTTTACTAGAGAGGGGGTTTTGACATTTTGGCCAGGCTGGTCTCGAACTCCTGACCTCAGGTGATCCACACGCCTCGGCCTCCCAAAGTGTTGAGATTACAGGCATGAGCCATCGCGCCCGGCCAAATCTCAACTTTTATCCCCAGTAAATTTAGTCTTGTTAAGTCCGAACGTTTGAATAATTTACTCGCTACAGGCAAACCGCTTACAACTAAATCCATCAGGCCCCCGGTATCCGAATCTCCCTTCACGCGAGAAGCCGGCCATCTTTTGTGTGGCATTCTTTCTAGTTTCTGTAACTTTGCCCCTCCTTTACCCCAAATATGTGTCTTTATATCTGAATCTACACCAGTATCACAGATTCACCTTCTTTGAGAAGCCCCTATTTGAAGACAAGAAAATTCAGGTTACTTGTAATCCTCTCATTATTATTTTTAGACGGAGTTTTGGCTCTTGTTGCCCAGGCTGGAGTGCAATGGCGAGATCTCGGCTCAAAGCAACCTCCGCCTCCCGGGTTCAAGCAACTCTCCTGCCTCAGCCTCCCGAGTAGGTGGGATTACAGGCATGCGCCACCACGCCCGGCTAATTTTGTATTTTAGAAGAGACGGGTTTTCCACATTGGTCAGGCTGGTCTCGAATCCCCGACCTCAGCCTCAGGTGATCCGCCCGCCTCGACCTCCCAAAGTGCTGAGATTACAGGCGTGAGTCACCGAGCCCAGAACCTCTTCCTTCTTGATATGGCTGTCTCAGATGGCCAGCGGCCTCGGAAAGGCTTCCGGTTTCCCGGCAGGCCCGAGGGGGGGCCGAACTTCCGGCCTCAGGACGCAGGCGCGGGCAGCTCATTTAGCTCTTTCCGGCGGTGCTCGTGAGCCCGGTAGCCATGTCGTATCCCGCTGATGATTATGAGTCTGAGGTAAGGTCGCCCTAAGCGCGCGGTGAGTTTCACGCCGGGGAGATCTGTGGGACTTCTGGATGTGGGTCCCGGCGCGAGGCAGCTTCTGGGCCGCGGCCAGCTCCGGCCTACCTGCCGCGCGGCCCTCAGGCTGCTCCTTCTGTTTCCGGCCCCTAGACAACCCTGGCTCTGCCCGCCCACTTCGCGTGTCCAGTTCACTTGTCCTTCCCCTTTCTAAGACCGGAGACCAAGCCTTGTTAGACATTTCTGTGTTTCTGCACCTGAGTTTTTTTGATCTGGGCTCCGTGAGGTCAAATCTCGCTGATTCCCACAGCGTCTTGTCCTTTGCACCCGTAACGTATTGTCATTGTCTGTTTACTGTTCCTTTTCTCTAAGGCGTGTGAGTTCCTCAAAGGCAGGCACAGTGTCTTATCCGACTCTGTATCCTTAGCTCTTTGCTTGGCATCTAGACTCTAGGATGAGCGTTTTGAATTCACGAGTTGGCGACTGTTCCTGACTGTCTCTCTCCTTCTAGGCGGCTTATGACCCCTACGCTTATCCGGGCGACTATGATATGCACACAGGTGAGACCACGGCTTAGGCTGGCTGAGTACTCGTAGGGATCAGTTCCTTTGGAATGTCTTAGAACCAGCTCTGACAGGCACTTGTTAAAAATTGCTCTTTGATGGTCCAGGTTTGGAGTCAGTCATTACCTGCCAGTGCGTGGGGTTATATAAAGCCTAATAAACCAGGCTTTTTATCATAGTCCACTTCAGTCTCGGAAGAGAAGGATTACTTACCTGGCTATGGTTTTCTTGTGTAAACTATTAGCCAAAAAAGAAAACCTTTTTTTTTTTTTTTGAGATGGAGTCTCCCTCGTTCCCCTCTCCGGGGCTGGAGTGTAGTGGTGCGATCTCTGCTCATTGCAACCTCCGCCTCCCGGACTCAAGCAGTTCTGTTGTCTCAGCCTCCGAGTAGCTAGGATTACAGGCACCCACCACCATTCCCGGCTAATTTTTTACTTTTTTTTTAGTAGAAACGAGATTTCGCCGTGTTGTCCAGACTAGTCTCAAACTCCTGACCTCAGGTGATCCACCCGCCCCAGCCTCCCAAAGTGCTGGGATTACAGGCGTGAGCCACTGCGCCTGGCCCAAAGAAGAAAATCTTGATGTGAAAAATTTAAGTAATTCAAACCAAGCCCGGATGAAATCTTTTGGGAGGTGTCTGAGGTTTTCTGAAACGTTATAGTGAATGGACTTAGTAGTCAGTGTTATCCATTGTTCTAAGTACCTTGTGTGCAATATTTTGTTTAACTCTTACAGCGGTTCTGTACGTTACTGTTGTCTCCTAAAGAAGAGAAAATAGGCTGGGTGTGATGGCTCACGCCCGTCATCTCAGCACTTTGGGAGGCGGAGATGGGCAGAACACGAGGTCGGGAGATCTAGACCATCCTGGCTAACACGGTGAAACCCCGTGTCTACTAAAAAAAAAAAAAAAAAAAAAAAAAAACCCGGACATGGTGGCGGTCGCCTGTAGTCCCAGCTGCTCGAAAGGCTGAGGCAGGAGAATGGCTTGAACCCAGGAGGCGGAGCTTTCAATGAGCAGAGATTATGCCACTGCACTCCGGCCTGGGGGAAAAGTGTCTCAAAAGAAAAAAAAACAAAAAAAGAAGAGAAAATATAGCATGGAGATTCAGTACTAACTTGCCACAAGTCATATATTTAGAAGGTGACAGTTATTCATTCAAGAAATATTAAATACCTGTTACCACTTACCTTGCAACAGTCTTGCCTCTCTCCTCTCCAACTCATAATTTTCTAGGCCCTGCAGGTACATCTGAGTACAAGACAGACAAGATTCCTGACTTCCTAGACTTGGGAAAAGGGTGCAAAACATAATAAGTGAAAAATAACTTTAAGTCGTGGTAATATTTTTGAAGAAACAGGGACAATGAGATTGGGAGTGACTTGAGATGCTTGTATCTCTGAGTGTTCAAAAGGGAATTTTACTCAGACCTGAGTTTAGTTTCTGGGGCGGTCTTGCCATTTCGTTCTATCATATATGTGGGTTTGAAAGCACTCTGTGTTTGTTTTATCCAACCTCCAGGAGATCCAAAGCAGGACCTTGCTTATGAACGTCAGTATGAACAGCAAACCTATCAGGTGATCCCTGAGGTGATCAAAAACTTTATCCAGTATTTCCATAAAACTGTCTCAGATTTGATTGACCAGAAAGTGTATGAGCTACAGGCCAGTCGTGTCTCCAGCGATGTCATTGACCAGAAGGTGTATGAGATCCAGGACATCTATGAGAACAGGTATGGACTACTGGCTGAAAGGCCCTCTTTCTGGGTGGGACTGGCCTGGTATTATAGTTCCTACAAATGGGGCAAGCACTTTGTAAGCAGTGCTTGGGGTGGTGGTCTTTGTGAGTCCTTGCGGCTAGGGACGTTTTATTTTGTTAGACTTTACTTTATTTATGTGTTTGTTTATTATTTTTTGAGACGGAGTGTCATTCTGTTGCCCAGGCTGGAGTGCAGTGGCAAGATCTCGGCTCACTGCTACCTCTACCTCCCGGGTTCAAGTGATTCTCCAGCCTCAGCTTCCCGAGTAGCTGGGACTACAGGCGTGTGCCACCACACCTAGCTAATTTTTTTTGTATTTTTAGTAGAGACAGAATTTCATCATGTTGGCCAGGCTGGTGTCAAACTCCTGACCTGAAGTGATCCACCCGCCTCAGCCTCCCAAAGCGCTGGGATTACAGGTGTGAGCCACCACGCCTGGCCTAATTTTTGTATTTTTATTAGAGATGGGGTTTCATCATGTTGGACAGGCTGGTTTTGAACTTCTGACCTCAAGTGATGCACCCCCTTCGGCCTCCCAAAGTGCTAGGATTACAAGCGTGAGCCACCGTGCCCGGCCTGTTGGACTTTATATCCTCAGAAATTTGTACAAAGCCTAAAATAGTATCACTATTAACAATTATAATAATAGTGATTAGTGTTTATTTTATTTGTTTATTTTTTTTGAGATGGAGTCTCGCACTGACGCCCAGGCTGGAGTGCAGTGGCTTGATCTCAGCTCACTACAAGCTCCGCCTCCCGGGTTCTCACCGGTCTGCCTCAGCCTTCCGAGTAGCTAGGACTACAGGCACCCGCCACCACGTCCGGCAAATTTTTTGTATTTTTAGTAGAGATGAGGTTTCACCGGCTAATTTTTTATATTTTTAGTAGAGATGGGGTTTCACCGTGTTAGCAAGGGTGGTCTTGATCTCCTGACCTTGTGATCCGCCCACCTCGGCCTCCCAAAGTGCTGGGAATACAGGTGAGAGCCACCATACCCGGCCGATTAGCGTTTATTTTTATTACCAGGATAGATCTGTCAATGTTCAGTGTGTTCTTCCTGTTTTTTTACTCATTTACCCTTCACAGTAATCCCATGAAGTAGGGGTTTTTGTCATTTTACAGATGAGGAGACAGCACAGAAATAAGTCATGTAGCTAGTTTAATGGATGTGCTGAGATTTGAACCTGCAGTGTCTGGTACCAGAGCCTAATTTCTAAACTGTGCTATGCAGCCCTTCAATGCATATCAGAGCAAGCTGAACTCTGCAGGTTTTGAGGGGCTGCCATTGTGTAATGGGCGTTAGAGATAAGATAGATCAGTCGAAGCTGGGATAGTCAGGAGTGACTTCACCAAGGAAATAGAATTTAAGCAAGTCAGAAGGATGGGGGAGAGAAAGCAAATAGCCAAAGGCCTATTGGATCAATGAATAGGATCTCTGACATATGTTTTCTTTTTTTGTTGTTTTGAAAGAGCTGATTGTAGTTGAAAAGCAGAGGAAACCTGGGGCATTGCATGGTTTTAGGCTTCACCCTTGCCACTCTCCTGAGCCTAAGTTCTACTTGGTGTGGACCCCAAGGTCTTTCCCACCCCTGCCACCCATTAGGTTGAGCTGAGAGATCAGCCAGGGGGAAGAGTCACTTATGACTGAGAAGAATTGTTCTGGGGGTTCGTTAGTAAGCAGGAGAGAGAAAGGGAGAAAACCTTATTCAGAGGTTGAACACCTCCAGCCGAAGAAGGTGTGGCTTCGAGGTCTCTCACCACTAGCAAATGGATCCAAGTCATGGGGCACCAAAAGAGGTTAGCAGCTGAAGGTGTTCAAGTGACACAACATCAAAACATGCTACCAATGATGAATCCATATCTGTACGGGTCTCCAGCAGCCTCAGTTCTTGCCTCCTCACAAGAAGGAATTCGACTGAGGGGCACAAGGCAGAAGAAGAGAGGGAGGCAAGTTTGAAAGCAGGAGTGAAAGTTTATTAAAAAGCTTTAGAACACGAATGAAAGAAAGGAAAGGACAGGTGGGAGAGGGCCAGGTGGGTAACCTGAAAGGCAAGTGTGCTGATGTGTGTTTCTTTATTCCCCAGGTCTTTTCTGATTAGAAGCATATAAACCAGTGCCTACAAAACTTAGCTGGGGCATAGTGGCGCATGCCTATAGTCCCAGCTGGTTGGGAGACTGAGGGGAGGATCGCTTGAACCTGGGAGGTTGAGGCTGCAGTGAGCTGATGTGAGGCTGCAGTGAGCTGCGCAACAGAGCGAGACCCTCTCTAAAAATAAAATTAAGAAATGGACCAGTGATGTTGAATAGCAATATAGCTAGACGTGAATGTAATTTTAATTTTTCAGCCAAGTGAAGTGGAGATTTATTTAAAATATTATTTCTGTATGTATACAGTATTTAAAAATTAAGGGGCTATTTACCCTTTTTTTCTTTATACTAAGTTTCCTAAATCGAGTGTGTATCAGAAATACTTGATTCATATTTAGATTTCATAGAGTTTATGACTGGAAAAGTAGATTCAAATACTAGAGTAATTCCGAATAGACCTAAAAGTTTTCCAATAACTGAGTTAAGTGTTGGTTTTTAAACTTAAATGACAACTAACTGAAATATAAGTTTAACTCTTTGCTTATGTAGTAGCCACATGTAGCTAGTGGCTACTGCATTGGGCAGTGCCAGCAGATACAGATGATAGCTGAAACCAAGCATCTTGTGGGTCTTTCTCTAGGGGAATGTAGTGAAGAAATGCTGGTGCCTTCGGAAGTATGTTTCTTTAGGGATGGGTGGGCAGGCAAAGAAAGGATCTAGTAAAGGAAGCAGAAAGAAAAGTGAAAAGTAGATAGTAGATTGGCAAAGAAATGTCACAGGAACCAAAAAGTCTGCAGAAGAAACTTTGAGGAAGATAGTATCACCAAATGTTTTAGTGAGGTCCAGATGAGAAAAAAGCCAGTTGAATTTGGTAACTTGGAGGGCCTTGGTAACCTTAGCAAGGTCAATGTCAGTAGAGTGACGGAAGCAACAGCCAGAGAGCAGTGTGGTGAGAAAGGGGAATTGGTAAGTATAGGGGACACAAAGGGCCATTTAGAAGCTTTGTGTTTTGTTTCTGTGTTTTTTTTGTTTGTTTGTTTTTTGAGACGGGGTTTCACTTTTATTGCCCAGTCTAGAGTGCAATGGCACGATCTCAGCTCACTGCAACCTCCGCCTCCTGGCTCCAAGCGATTCTCCTGTCTCAGCCTCCCAGCTAGTTAGGGTTATAGGCGTGCACCACCATGCCTGGCTAATTTTGTATTTTTAGTGGAGACGGGGCTTCACCATGTTGGTCAGGCTGGTCTTGAACTCCTAACCTCAAGTGATCCACCCGCCTCAGCCTCCCAGTGTTGGGATTACAGGTGTGAGCCAGCATGCTTGGCCTGTTTCAGTGTTTCTTTTCTGTTCTATTTCTGTGTTTCTCCCCAACCCCCATCCCATAGAGACAGAGCCTTCCCATATTGTCCAGGCTTGTCTTGATTTCCTGGGTTCAAGCGATCCCCCTATATTGGCCTCCCAAAGTGATGAGATTACAGGCGTGAGCCATCATGCCTGGCCTGTTCGGTGTTTTTTAGGGGAACTTGAGCATATTTATATGTTGGACTAAAAGAGCCAGAGAAGCAGGAGGGGTGGGGCTTGAGGAGATTGGAGGAAAGTATTAATAGCTGCTGAGCGGATCAGGAGAAGAAAATTAAACAACCTGTTGCAGGTTTGTCAAGTAGCAGTGTTTGGATTGGATAGGCAGCAGTGTTTAAATTGGATGCTGTAGGTCTGTTGTGGCCTTGGACTGCAGCAGACTGATTTGCTTCTGTGTTTGGAGATGTTTGGATGTGCTCCAGGAGATGGAAACGCTATGTGTTGAAGAATGGTGGTCAGAAACGTAGTTCTCATGTCAGGAAACAGCAAGCAGTTAAATATGGCTATAGTTAATGATACAGAGGCAGGAGATTATCCTGAAAAGCTTGATGGGTCTCTAACTGATACAAAAATATTATTTTCTTGTGTTGAGAAAGATTGAAGTGTGGAGTTGGGTTGAGGACAGTTGTGGATTTGAAGGGCTCTGGCCTCAGCTCTGTTTATTTGATATCTTCTCCTTTCTAAGCCTGGGTCTTCATCTGTAAAATGTTAGGATTGGCATTCTCCAGTCCTTTGGGAATTTTAGAGATTTTTTTGCTTGATTTTTTAGCTGGACCAAGCTGACTGAAAGATTCTTCAAGAATACGCCTTGGCCCGAGGCTGAAGCCATTGCTCCACAGGTTGGCAATGGTAGGTGTGAGCTCTTTACATCTTGTGCACTGAGTGGAATCCAATGGCCGAGAGTCATTAGACAGGAAGCTCAAGAGGGTCTGTGTCTGTTTTGCTCACCATTTTGTTTCCCCCTGTGCTTGGTATATAGTAGGGCCTTAGTAAAATAATTTCTTGAAGGCTGGATGATTTAAGAGGGGACAGAGATCTCTCATGTGGTGAAGTTTAGATCTTTGTACTGACTTGTTTCTATTTCCCTCTGTAATTTGGGGGTCATTACAGTCACTCTGGAATAAGCTCTCTAGCCTCCCACCTTTCACTTTTTTAGATTCTGTCCTTTATATATGGGTGAGGTAGGCAAATCCAACTTCATGATTTTGCTTGTGGATACTCAGCTACCCTAGCACCAATTTTTTTTTTTTAGATGCAGTCTCGCTGTGTCGCCCAGGCTGAAGTGCAGTGGCGCAATCTCGGCTCACTGCAACCTCCACCTCCCGGGTTTAAGCGATTCTCCTGGGTTCAAGCAGTTCTCCTACCTCAGTCTCCCGAGTAGCTGGAATTACAGGCTCCTGCCACCATGCCCAGCTAATTTTTGTACTTTCAGTAGAGACGGGGTTTTACCATGTTGGCCAGGCTGGTCTTAAACTCCTGACGTCAGGCAATCCACCCACCTCAGCCTCCCAAAGTGCTGGGATTATAGGCATGAGCCACTGCACCAGGCCTGCCCAGCTAATTTTTAAAAATTTTTTCGGGGGCGCGGTGGCTCAAGCCTGTAATCCCAGCACTTTGGGAGGGCCGAGACAGGGGATCACGAGGTCAGGAGACTCGAGACCTATCCTGGCTTTAACACGGTGAAAACCCAGTCTTACTAAAAATACAAAAACTAGCCAGGCGAGGGTGGCGGGCGCCCTGTAGTCCCAGCTTAGCTAGGGAGGCTGAGGCAGGAAATGGCCCCTAAACCCCAGGAGGCGGAGTTGCAGTGAGCTGGAGATCCGACCACCTGCACTCCCAGTCCCGGGCGACAGAGCCAGACTCCCCCAAAAAAAAAAAAAAAAAAAAAAAAAAAAAAAAAAAATTTTTTTAAGGCCGGGCGCGGTGGGCCTCAAGCCCGTAATCCCAGCACTTTGGGAGCTGAGAGCGGGCGGATCATGAGGCAAGGAGATCGAGACCATCCTGGCTGACACGTGGGAAACCCGGTCTCTACCTAAAAAATACAAAAAACTAGGCCGGGCGAGGTGGCGGGCCCCTGGTAGTCCCAGCTACTCAGGAGGCTGAGGCAGGAGAATGGCGTAAACCCGGGAGGCGGAGCTTGCAGTGAAAAGCTGAGATCCGGCCACTTCCACTCCAGCCCTGAGGCGACAGAGCGAGACTACGTTAAAAAAAAAAAAAAAAAAAAAAAAAAAAAAAAAAAAAAAAAAAAAAAAAAAAAAATTTGTAGAATGGGTCACACCTTTGTTGACCTGGCTGATCTTTGAACTCCTGACCTCAAGTGATTTCCCAAAGTTCTGAGATTACAGGCATGTGCACTGTGCCCAGCCACATTGTCTTGATTATTATGTTTTTTGTAAGTTTTTTGAAAATGGGAATGTAAGTCCTCCAACCTTTGTTTCCTTTTTTTTTTTTTTTTTTCCAAGGTTGTGTTTTGACTATTCTGGGTGTCTTGAATTTCCTTATTAATTTTAGGATAGACCTGTCAATTTCTGCAAAGCAGTCAGCTGGGATTTTGAGAGGAATTGCCTAGAATCTGAAGATCACTTTGGGGACTACTGCCATCCTAACAGTATTAAGTCCTCCAGGCCAGGCGCAGTGGCTCATGCCTGTAATCCCAGCACTTTGGGAGGCCGAGGTGGGTGGATCATGAGGTCAGGAGATAGAGACCATCCTGGCTAACATGGTGAAACCCCGTCTCTACTAAAAATATAAAAAAATTAGCTGGGTGTGGTCATGGGCGCCTGTAATCCCAGCCATTCGGGAGGCAGAGCTTGCAGTGAGCTGAGATTGGGCCACTGCACCCCAGCCTGGGCAATAGAGCAAGACTCCGTTCCCCCCCCATAAAAACACAAAAAAAACAGTATTAAGTCCTCCAGTCCATGGACATGGGATGTCTTTGGTTTATTTAGGTCTTTGGTTGTGTTCACCAATGTTTTGTGTTTTCAGTGTACAAGTCTCTCATTTATTTTGTTTTTTGAACGTTTTTTGAACACTTACTCCTTTTTTTTTTTTTTTTTACGCCCTAAGACGGAGTTAGGAAGTCTTGCTGTGTTGCTCAGGCTGGAGTACAGTGGTGTGATCTCTGCTCACTGCAACCTCTGCCTCCCAGGCTCAAGCAATTCTCCTGCCTCAGCCTCCTGAGTAGCTGGAATTACAGGCACCGGCTAATTTTTATATTTTTAGTAGAGATGGTGTTTCACCATGTTGGCCAGGCTAGTTTTGAACTCCTGACCTCAAATGATCCACCCGCCTCAGCCTCCCAAAGTGCTGGGATCACAGGCATGAACCACCGCGCCTGGCCTGAACATTTACCCTTAATTGACTAAACACAGAATGAGTTCAAAACTCATTCTGTGGCTGGGTGTTGTGGCTCATGGCTGTAATTCTGGCACTTTGGGAAGCTGAGGTGGGAGGGTTACTTGAGGCAGGGAGATTGAGACCAGCCTGAGCAACATAGGGAGACCCCCTTCTCTACAAAAAAAAATTTTGTATTTTTTAGTAGAGACGGGGTTTCACCGTGTTAGCCAGGATGGTCTCCATCTGTTGACCTCGTCATCCGCCCGTCTCGGCCTCCCAAAGTGCTGGATTACAGGCTTGAGCCACCGCGCCCGGCCAAAAATTTTTTTTTTGAGATGGAGTCTCGCTCCGTCGCCCAGGCTGGAGTGCAGTGGCCGGATGTTGTCTCACTGCAAGTTCGGCCTCCCGGGTTTACGCCATTCTCCTGCCTCGGCCTCCCGAGTAGCTGGGACTACAGGCGCCCGCCACCACGCCCGGCTAGTTTTTTTGTATTTTTTTAGTAGAGACGGGGTTTCATCATGTTAGCCAGGATGGTCTCAATCTCCTGACCTCGTGATCCGCCCGTCTCGGCCTCCCAAAGTGCTGGGATTACAGGCTTGAGCCACTGCGCACGGCCTAAAAAGAAAAATTTTTTTTTGAAAAGTTATCCAGGAATGGTGGCACATGCTTGTAGTCCCACCTACTCGGGAGGCTGAAGTGGAAGGATCACTTGAGCCCTGGAGGTCAAGGCTGCAGTGAGCCATGATAATACCACTGCACTCCAACCTTGGCAACAGAACGAGACTCTGTCTTCAAACAAACAACATTCTGAAATTAATATTTTCTTTCTTCCTTTCTTCTTTCTTTCTTTTTTGTTTTTTTGATACGGGGATCTCACTGTGTTGCCCAGGCTGTAGTGTACTGTGATCATGGCTGACTGCAACCTCTGCCTCCTGGGCTCAAGCGATCCTCCCACTTTAGCCTGCCGGTTAGCTGGGACTGTGGGTGCGCACTACCACGCTCTTCTAATTACTCTTGTGTGCTGGTTTATTTATGCACTTGGACGGCAGAAGTCTCTAAATGGCGAAGGGAAATAGATCTGAATGAGATCTTAATTTCATCGACAGAGATTGAGATTGATGGAGTTAAATGAGAAGTGGATTTTTCTCATTGCATGTATTCTTGGGGCATATGCATAGCAATTTAGATGTTGTTTAGTCTTCAAAATTACCTTTATTCCTCCCCACCAAAGAGCTAAAGCTGCCAGGATACCCCAGTTTTATGGATAGTGAAGTACCCTTCTGCCATCTCTTTCAGATGCTGTCTTCCTGATATTATACAAAGAATTATACTACAGGCACATATATGCCAAAGTCAGTGTAAGTATTTAAGTGTTGCAGTGTTTTTGTTTTTTTAACTCTGTGCTATTTTTGTCCCTAGAACACAGTCATTTGTTTATATTGGTTCAGTGTCTAGGCGTGATTGGCCTGTTTTTGAGTTTTCTCTTAAGAAATGGTGGAAGGAGGCCGGGCGCAGTGGCTCAAGCCTGTAATCCCAGCACTTTGGGAGGCCGAGACGGGCGGATCACGAGGTCAGCAGATTGAGACCATCCTGGCTAACATGATGAAACCCCGTCTCTACTAAAAAAAATACAAAAAAATAAAAAAAAGAAATGGTGGAAGGAACAGTGTAACCCAGAAAGCTGTTCCAGACACACCAACCTATATAACCTATGCATTCTTTTAAATTTATCTGTCCCCACAATTCTCCTGGACTGGGCAATCACCCATGCACTGGTTATAGGCTGCCATCCTCATAAGGTATTTCCAGGTACCTGCTGCTGCTTCTGCTTGGGGTTCTTTTTCCTTTCAGAGCACTGAGCCTCTGTTTCTCTGAAATGTACATAACACTGTCACTGTATGCCAAGCACAATGCTAGGCAGTTAGCACACATCTTCACATACGTCATTCTACTATCAATCGTGCAAAGTTGGCACCTGAGGTGCCAAGAGGTTACTTTTTCTCAAATTTATCCAGCTAGTAAGTGACACAACTCCTTGACTCTAGACCAGCTTGTTAGAACAGCAATGTTCTACACATTATCCCAACTTTGGGCACTTGCTAGATTCTGTTCTTCCCGACTTCTAAATTATAGAGTGCATGACGTTTCTTTCTTTTCTTTTTATTTTGAGACAGTCTCGCTCTATCGCCCAGGCTGGAGTGCAGTGGCCCAATCTCAGCTCACTGCAAGCTCTGCCTCCCAGGTTTATGCCATTCTCCTGCCTTAGCCTCCTGAATAGCTGGGACTACAGGTGCCCGCTACCATGCCTGGCTGATTTTTTTTGTATTTTTAGTAGAGATGAGGTTTCACCGTGTTAGCCACGATGGTCTCCATCTCCTGACCTCGAGTTCTGCCCGCCTCAGCCTCCCAAAGTGTTGGGATTACAGGCGTGAGCCACTGAGCCCGGCCTAGATGCCTAAAGTTTCTTAAAATGCCATCTGTACTATTTAAGGCCAGGCATGGTGGCTCATGCCTGTAATCCCAGCACTTGGGGAGGCTAAGGGCAGATCACCTGAGGTCAGGAATTTGAGACCAGCCTGGCCAACATGGAGAAACCCTGTCTCTACTTAAAATATAAAAATACAGAAATCAGCTGGGCGTGGTGGCAGGTGCCTGTGATCCCAGCTACTTGAGAAGCTGAGGCAGGAGAATCGCTTGAACCCGGGAAGCGAAGGTTGCAGTGAGCCAAGATTGTACCACTGCATTCCAGCCTAGGTGACAAAGCGAGATTTTGTCTCAAAAAAAAAAAAAAAAAAAAAAAAAATGCCATCTGTGTTATTTATATACACCAATGACTTAATCTCTATCTTTAGCCTCAGTTGCCCCACTGAAGTCCAGACTTCTATATTCAACTGTCAACATCTGTACTTGGCTGAGAGTCATCTCAAGCTTAACACATCTAAAACTGAATTCTTATTTTCCCTCTAGTTTTTCCCATGGTAATCATCTCAATAAATGCTACCGTTAATTACCCAGTTAATTGGACTAAAACCTTGGCATTATTTTGACTTTTCTGACATGAAATCCAGCAAATCCTGTTCAGTTCTGTCTTCAACATACTTCTTTTTGTTGTTGTTTTGTTTTATTTTGTTCTATTTTTGAGACGGAGTCTTGCTCTGTCATCCAGGCTGGAGTGCAGTGGCATAATCTCAGCTCACTGCAACCTCTGCCTCCTGGGCTCAAGCGATTCTCCTGCCTCAGCCTCCCGAGTAACTGGGATTACAGGCATGCGCCACCACGCCTGGCTAATTTTTGTATTTTTAGTAGAGACGGGGTTTTGCTTGTTGCCCAGGCTGGTCTTGAACTCCTGACCTCAGGTAATCCGCCCGCCTCGGCTTCCCAAAGTGCTAGGATTACAGGCGTGAGCCACTGCACCTGGCCTTCAAAATACTTCTTGAATCAGCCACTTTTCACTACCACACTGCTGCTCACCTAGTTCAAGTCATTATCATCTCTTCCCTGAATTATTGCAGGAGCTGCTTACCTGGTGTCAGTTTCCACTCTTGGCTGTTTATTCTCAACATAACCAGCATGATCCTTTTTGCTACATAGTTTCATCAGGTCACTCCCTCCAATCCTACCATGACTTCCCAGCACATTTACTAATTCCAGGTTTTAGCCCTGTTTCCCTTCTCAGTCATTTCCTGAAACTTCCCCTCCCTCCCTGGGCTCCTGGCAATATTCCCTGGCACTTCAGAGCACTTATCTCTTATACATTGTTATTATTTGTTTATTTAGGGGAGGGAGTTTCCTCATCTACTAGGAGGTTAACTCCACCGGGTATGCATGTTGTCTTGTTCACTAATGTAACCAGTACCTAGAATAATGTCTGGTCATAATGGTGTTAATTGAGCATGTGTGTGCTTGCATGCATGTATAAATGAAGGAAATTGGCACCAGGATCTCCACCTAAGGAGGTCCTAGTTTCTCACAGGTACTCACCCCTCTTCTTGAGGATCACTTGATAGGACTAGAACTCCTGCCTTGGCCACAGGAGCCACCGTCAGTAGTGGTAGGTGGAAAAGTGCTTGCTGCCAGAGTAAGGGGCCTTGTCTTTCTGGCATCCCAGTGGGATCTCTGACTACTTTATCTGATAGAAAGTAAAGATACCTGGCTGGGCGCGGTGGCTTGCGCCTGTAATCCCAGAATTTTGGGAGGCCGAGGTGAGTGGATCATAAGGTCAGGAGTTTGAGACCAGCCTGACCGATGTGGTGAAACCCCGTATCTACTAAAAATACAAAAATTAGTCAGGTGTGGTGGGGCATGCCTGTAGTCCCAGCTACTCGGGAGGCTGAGAAGGAGGAATCGCTTGACCCCGGGAGGTGGAGATTGCAGTGAGCTGAGATCGCACCACTGCACTCCAGCCTGGGCTACAGAGCAAGACTCTATCTCAAAAACAAAAAAGAGTCAAGATTCCTACTACCATTGATGCTGAAGTTCAGGTGCTTTGTGTATATGCTAAGAGTCTAGCCATTATGTGTACATTGCTTTTTTGGGAACACCATGACACCATAGCCCATAGTATAGCTGCTTTTACCACCTCTCATCTCTCTGTTCAGTTTGTAGATGAAGATTCAGCAGAAGTTTTTTGATGCTATAATCTTTTTATTAGGTACCAGGGCTCCCACATAAAGGACCAGTTTTAAGCCCCTGGGGAGTAGTTTTTCATTGAATATGCTTAGATTGTGCTTAATGTATTAAGCACCTTACATAATTTTTTTTAAACGTAGACGGGGTCTTGCCATGTTTCTCAGGCTGGTCTCAAACTCCTGGGTTCCGGTGATCTGCTCACCTCAGCCTCCCAAAGTGTTGAGATTACAGGCGTGAGCCACTGCACCCAGCTACATAATCTTACTTACTTGTAACTGGTCAACAATCTTTTGCCCACATTTTACGGAGAGATTAAATACCTTGTGAGAACCCCACAGTTAAGAGGTGGGACTGACTCCAAAGTTGTTTCTTCTCCATCACAAATACATTGTTCATGGTATGGTTCCCCAGCTCAGAAACCATCAGTGGTTCTCAGATGCAAGCAACATGAAGCCCAGACCAAGGGTCAGCCACCTTCTCTGTGGAGGATCAGATAATAAATATTTTAGGCTCACAGGCCATGATGGTTTCTGTCAAATCTGTTAAGCTATGTCTTTGTAGCAGTTATAACCAATATGTAATGAGTGGGCATGGCTGTGTTCCAGTAAAACTTCTTTATTTACAAAACAGGTGGTGGAATAGACTTGCGGGCCCCTGACCTCGATTCTTGTTTGGCATTGGAAGACTGCTACATTCCTGGCCCAGGGTCCAGCGATGCCCGGTGCAGCAGCATCTTCTCTAACTCGCTAGCCTTTAGGTGCCACGATTTAACTTCTTCGCCTTTGCTAGTGTGATTTTTTTCTGAAACAGTTTTCCTTCTCTCTGCTTTGCCAGATCATCATGCCTGCTCTGAGGGTCATTTAAGGTCTGTTGCCGTAGAACCTAACCTCGTGTTGCAGTATTCAGTGCCTCGACTGCTGTAGGACTTTCTGTCTTCCTTCTCACTTCCGTATTTAACTACTAAGAAGGAGAGGACAGATACCAATTCTAATGTATTTGTTCACAGCTGTCACAGTATACCATGGGTAAAACACATTAAAATTAAATATCTGTATCTTGATATCTCTGTTTTCTTTGCAGGGGGGACCTTCCTTGGAGCAGAGGTTTGAATCCTATTACAACTACTGCAATCTCTTCAACTACATTCTTAGTGAGTCTGAGATTTGGCCAAGGGGTTGTGTGTGGTTATGATGAGGTTCAGCATTGGCCTCCAGCTTTTTTGTTTGTTTGTTTGTTTGTTTTTTGTTTTAAGCAGGATCTTAATGTGTAGGTGGGAAAAGGGGAGGTCTTGTGATTCATGGTCCTTTTCAGAGAGAAATTACAAAGTATTCTGCAGCCTATGGAATGGGCAGAGTCATTGCTTTGAATCTGACTTTTCTGTGATCTCCTGCACAGATGCCGATGGTCCTGCTCCCCTTGAACTACCCAACCAGTGGCTCTGGGATATCATCGATGAGTTCATCTACCAGGTATCTGGTCAGCCTTAGCCTAATTTGAAATAACTGGTCCGTGCCAGGAATAGCTGTTACTATTGTTTTTGTAAAAAAGCTGCATGGTGTAAAAATATCCCCATTATAGTGTAAAATGCCCCATGGCAATATACTCCAGTTTCAGTTGGCTTTCTGAAGAGAAAGTGAAGCCTAAGCTCTCCAGATAGGAAGCTGGAAGTCGATAAGTTCAGCTCCTGACCGTCATCAAGCTCTTACTTGACCTTGTTAGGTGGTCTGGCTGGAAGAACACAGGCTTCACAGGCTTTGGAGCCAGGTGGAAGTGGATTCTAACCTGGGTGCTGCCACCTGCTGGTAGCTCTGTAGCAGTGATGTGCTATTTAAACTCAGAGCTTCACTTTCTTTACCCACACAATGGAAATGTTCTGTACCTTTTTTTTTTTTTTTTTAAGAGGGTCTCATTCTGTTGCTCAGGCTAGAGTGCAGTGGTGTGATAATAGCTTACTGCAGCCTAGAACTCCTGGGCTCAAGTGATTTTCCCACCTCAGCCACCTGAGTAGCTGCCACTACAAGGCCCAGATATTCATATTACTGTAGAGATGAGGGTCTTGCTGTGTTGCCCATGATGGCTTGAACTCCTGGCCTCAAGTGAGACTCTTGATTTGGCCTCCCAAAGTGAGCCACCATGCCCAGCCATCTATATCTTGATTGTGGTGGTGGTTACTTAAGTGTATGCTTGATCAGAATACAATAGAATATTTTCATCACAATGAGAATATCACCTGCCTCAGGAGTTACTGTTGAAGGTCGACTAAGAACTGTGCCAAGTGCAAATAAGGACAGCAACTATGTAGCCTGGGGGTGAAAGTTCAGATTTTTGCTGTTTACTGGCCTTTTTTTTTTTTTTTTTTTTGTTTTTTTTTTTTTTTTTTTTTTTTTTTTTTAAGAGACGGAGTCTCGCTCTGTCGCCCAGGCTGGAGTGCAGTGGCCAGATCTCGGCTCACTGCAAGCTCCGCCTCCCGGGTTTACGCCATTCTCCTGCCTCAGCCTCCCGAGTGGCTGGGACTACAGGCGCCCGCCACCTCGCCCGGCTAATTTTTTTTTCATTTTTTAGTAGAGACGGGGTTTCACCGTGTTAGCCAGGATGGTCTCGATCTCCTGACCTCGTGATCCGCCCGTCTCGGCCTCCCAAAGTGCTGGGATTACAGGCTTGAGCCACCACGCCCGGCCTTTTTTTTGTTCTTTCAAGATGGAGTCTCGCTCTGTTACCCAGGCTGGAGTACAGTGGCGTGATCCTGGCTCACTGCAACCTCTGCCTCCTGGGTTCAAGCGATTCTCTTGTCTCGGCCTCCCAAGTAGCTGGGATTACAAGCACCCACCACCATGCCCGGCTAATTTTTGTATTTTTAGTAGAGACGGGGTTTCTCCATGTTGGCCAGGCTGGTCTTGAACTCCCGACGTCAGGTGATCCGCCGTCCTCGGCCTCCCAAAGTGCTGGGATTACAGGAGTGAGCCACCACGCCTGGTTTACTGGACCATTTTAAAATGGTAACACGTTCTGTTGTGGGCACATTACTTAACCACACTGTGCATTGGTTTCCCCATCTCTAAAACAGGAATTGCTGTGAATGTTACTGAGATACTACGTATAAAGTGCTTAGGATAGTGCCTGTCACAGAACAATTAATACATGTTGCCTGTTCATTGTGATGATGTTCAATGCCATCATTATTCTTTTCCATCTTATTTAGCCCAATCCTTCTATTTAAGAATACAAACTACAAGGTTGCTCACAACTGTAATCCCAGCATTTTTGGGGCCAAGGCAGTAGGATCTCTTCAGTTCCGGAGTTCGAGAAATAGAGACTACAAAACATAAAATAGACTGGACGTGGTGGCTCACACCTGTAATCCCAACACTTTGGGAGGCCTAGGCGGGCGGATCGCGAGGTCTGAGATGGAAACCATCCTGGCCATGATGGTGAAACCCCATCTCTACTAAAATACAAAAAATCAGCCAGGCATGGTGGTGTGCACCTGTAGTCCTAGCTACTCGTGAGGCTGAGGCAGGGGAATCACTTAAACCCAGGAGGCGGAGATTGCTGTGAGCCGAAATCTTGCCACTACACTCCAGCCTGGCGACAGAGTGAGACCCTGTCTCCAAAAAAAAAAAAAAAAAGTATGTCATTTGACAAAATAAAATTCTTTCCCCCTTTGTGCTCTGTCTGTACCTCTAATTGGTTATTTCAGGATAAATTGGTATCTTAATAAAGATGTTATTGGAACTCCATGAACCAGGGAGACGTTGTGTATACAAAGTGCTGAAGTGTTAGGACTGGTGAGCTGAGAAACCTTCATAGTACTCCTTGAGAAAGAGGCTTCCTGCTCAAGATTAAGCTTCAGTGCCTTTTATAGCAAAGACCACAAACTGCACTGGCCTTGTTTGCCCTCTGGCTCCTTGGCTTGTGACATCCTCTTATTTGGAATACTTATAGATGAATAGCAGTCCTTTTGACTTAGAGCAAATGAAGAAGGATCATCCGTGCTGATTTTCTTTATCCCTCTTAAGATAATCATAATTCCCTGGGCTTAGCCGGTGTTCTTGTTAAGGGGCTTACGGTGCTTTCTAACAAAGACTGTCCAGTGAGGGTCAGTGAGTGCCTGGTGTGTTTCCTCCTGGCCAGGTAGATGCCACATGGGGTAGGTGGCTCTTGCCACTCTCTTTCATTGGTTTTCGTTTTTTCAAACTACAGATATGGTGAAAGTGCCTGCCTTCCTTGCTTTTGCAGAGGTATCAATTACTGTCTGGAAGGAAAGGCACCTTGTTGATGTCTCTCAGGCATTTACATAAACATGACTATATAAAGAGAGATCACTTCAAAAATGGTTACGTACTCTATTGTGACTTGTTAACACTTAAACCATGTTTTCATAGACCTGACTTGTTCTTTTACTGCAGTATGCGTGCTGTGGGTATACCATGCCTCTGATGATGAACGTTTGGGTTGTCAGTTTCCACAATTACAGACAGTGAATCAATGAATATCCATATATATGTTATACATAGGCAAATTTTTAGGGATCACTACCTAGAAGTAGGATTGTGACTTGAACGATACTTACTTTTTAAGTTTTTTAAAGTCAGCTTACTGAGGTGTAGTTTTTTTGTTTATTTAAGTAAAGATGAGCCACCGGCTTGCGCCTGTTAATCCCAGCACTTTGGGAGGCTGAGGCAGGCAGATCGTGAGGTCAGGAGTTGGAGACCAGCCTGACCAACATGGTGAAACCCCTGTCTCTACTAAAAATACAAAAAAATTAGCCGGGCGTGGTGACGAGTACCTGTAATCCCAGCTACTTGGGAGGCTGAGACAGGAGAATTGCTTGAAACCGGGAGGCGGAGGTTGCAGTGAGCTGAGATTGTACCACTGCTCTCTAGCCTGGGAGACAAAGTGAGACTCCGTCTCAAAAAAAAAAAAACAGGTGTGAACCACTATGCCCAGCCATGAGGTGTAGTTTATACAATAAAGTGTACCAGTATCAGTGTACAGTTGATGACATTTGACAAATGTGTACAATGCCACAATCAAGATAAAGAACATTTCAATCACTTTGAATTATAATAAATAGTAATATATTGCCCCACTAATGGGCTTTATCAAATTGTGCTACTACCAGCGGTGTTTGAGAGCAACTGTTGGTTTTTCTGTTTGTTTGTTTAAGAGATGAGGGTCTTGCCTTTATGGTCCAGGGTGGAGTGCAGTGGTGTGATCACAGCTCATTGCAGCCTTGACCTCCTGGGCTCAAGCAGTCCTCCCACTTTAGCCTCCTGAGTAGCTGTGACTACAGGTGCACCCAGCTGATTTTTAATTTGTTGCAGAGATGGGGTCTTGAACTCCTGGGATCAAGCAGTTCTCCCTCCTCAGCCTCCCAAAGTGCTGGGGTTATAGACATGAGCCACCATGCCTAGCCAAGAGCAAATGTTTTCTATACTGGATATCATCAGTCTGTCTAATTTTTGTCAGTTCAGTGGGAAAGAAATGATAATTCATACTTTTCTGGCCGGGCGCAGTGGCTCATGCCTGTAATCCCAGCACTCTGGGAGGCCGAGGTGGCAGATCACTTGAGGCCAGGAGTTCGAGACCATCCTGGCCAACATGGTGAAACCCTGTCTCTACTAAAAATACAAAAATTAGCTGGATGTGGTGGTGCATGCCTGTACTCCCAGCTACCCAGGGGCTGAGGGATGAGAATCACTTGAACCTGAGAGGTGGAGGTTGCAATGAGCCAATATCACACCACTACACTCCACCCTGGGCAATAGAGTGAGACCCCTTCTCAAAAATGAAAAAAAAAAATCAGCCTGACGAGATGGCTCACGCCTGTAATCCCAACACTTTGGGAGGCTGAGGCGGGCGGATCACGAGGTCAAGAGATCGAGACCATCCTAGCTAAGACGATGAAACCCTGTCTCTACTAAAAATACAAAAAAAAATTAGCCAGGCATGGTGGTGGGAGCCTGTAGTCCCAGCTACTCGGGAGGCTGAGGCAGGAGAATGGCGTGAACCCAGGAGGCAGAGCTTGCATTGAGCCAAGATTGTGGCACTGCATTCTAGCCTGGGTAACAGAGCAAGACTCCGTCTCCAAAAAAAAAAAAAAAAAAAAAAAACCGGCACGGGCCACGGTGGGCTCAAGCCTGTAATCCCAGCGCACTTTGGGAGGCCGAGACGGGCGGAATTCACCAGGTCAGGAGATCGAGACCATCCTGGACTAACACGGCTGAAACCCGTCTCTAACTAAAACATACAAAAAACTAGCCGGCGATGTGGCGGGCGCCTTGTAGTCCCAGTACCTCGGGAGGTCTGAAGGCAGGAGGAATGGCGGTAAACCCAGGAGGCCGGAGGCTTTCAGTGAGCTGAGATCCTGGCCGACTGCACTCCAGCCCTGGGCGGCAGAAGGCGAGACTCCGTCTCA
The DNA here is from genome assembly GCF_001698545.2 of Rhinopithecus bieti. NCBI lineage: Eukaryota > Metazoa > Chordata > Mammalia > Primates > Cercopithecidae > Rhinopithecus > Rhinopithecus bieti. The sequence continues at coordinate 1,250,063 of NW_016823127.1, read as the reverse complement.
AAAAAAAAAAAAAAAAAAAAAAAACATACTGATTTCCCAATGTTAACCCCAATCAATCTTTGTTTTCTTTGAAGTGATCAATCAGCTATTTCTTTTGGCCTGTTTTCCTATTTGATTACTTTTTTTATTGCATTATGAGAATTCTTTGTGGGATTTTTTTTTTTTTTGAGACAGAGTCTTTTTCACCCAGACTGGAGTGCAGTGGCACGATCTCTGCTCACTGCAATCTCCACCTCCTGTGTTCAAGCAAGTTTCCTGCCTCAGTCTCCCGAGTAGCTGGATTACAGGTGTGTACTACCACGCCCTGCTAATTTTTTTTTTTTTTTTTTTTTTTTTTTTTTTTTTTTTTTGTATTTTTTGTAGAGATGGGGTTTCACCATGTTGGCCAGGCTGGTTTTGAACTCCTGACCTCAAGTGATCTGCCCATATCGGCCTCCCAAAGTGCTTGGATCACAGGCGTAAGCGCCACTACACCCAGCCTGAGAATTCTTTTTTTTTTTTTTTTTTTTTTTGAGACGGAGTCTCGCTCTGTCGCCCAGGCTGGAGTGCAGTGGCGCGATCCCGGCTCACTGCAAGCTCCGCCTCCTGGGTTTACGCCATTCTCCTGCCTCAGCCTCCCAAGTAGCTGAGACTACAGGCGCCCGCCACCTCGCCCGGCTAGTTTTTTGTATTTTTTTTTAGTAGAGACGGGGTTTCACCGTGTTAGCCAGGATGGTCTCGATCTCCTGACCTCGTGATCCACCCGTCTCGGCCTCCCAAAGTGCTGGGATTACAGGCTTGAGCCACCACGCCCGGCCGAGAATTCTTTATATATTCTGGATATTCTTTTTTTTTTTTTCCCTCCTGAGACAGAGTCTTGCTCTGTCACCCAGGCTGGAGTGCTATGGTGTGATCTCAGCTCACTGCAACCTCTGCCTCCCAGGTTCAAGCGATTCTCCTGCCTCAGCCTCCTGAGTAGCTGGGATTACAGGCATGTGCCACCATGCCTGGCTATTTTGTTTTGTGTTTTATGTGGTTTTTTTTTTTTTTTTTTGAGACAGAGGTTTGCTCTTGTTGCCCAGGCTGTAGTGCAATGGTGCGATCTTGGCTCACCACAACCTCCACCTCTGAGGTTCAAGCGATTCACCTGCCTCAGCCTCCCGAGTAGCTGGAATTACAGGCATGTATCACCACACCTGGCTAATTTTGTATTTTTAGTACAAACGGGGTTTCTCCATGTTGGTCAGGCTGGGGTCGAACTCCGGACAGGTAATCCGCCTGCATTGGCCTCCCAAAGTGCTGGGATTACAGGCGTGAGCCCCCGCACCCAGCCTATTTTTGTAGTTTCACCGAGTTGGCCAAGCTGGTCTCAAACTCTTGATCTCGTGATCCGTCCACCTCAGCTTCCCAAAGTGCTGGGGTTATAGGCGTGAGCCACTGTGCTTGGCGTATTCTTTGTTTTTATATTATAAAATTAGCAACTTTTTGTCCCACACTCTAGAATAAGATAATTTTTTTGTGTTTTGAGACAGAGTTTTACTCTGTCACCCACACTGGAATGCAGTGGCAAAACCTCACCTCATTGCACCCTCTGCCTCCTGGGCTCAGGCAATGCCCCCACCTCAGCCTCCTTAGTAGTGGAGACTGCAGGCGCCTGCCACCATTCCTGGCTAATTCATTTGTATTTTTTATAGCGTTGGGGTTTCGCCATGTTTCCCAGGCTGGTCTTGAGCTCCTGTACTCAAGTGATCTACCTACCTCAGCTTCCCAAAGTGCTGGGATTACAGGGGTGAGCCACTGATCCCTGCTGGAATAGATGAAGAACAGTCTTAGAGCTTCTAAAACCTAGGTTTTAGGTCTGTGATTTCCAAACCTGATGCACACCAGATTCAACCAGAGAACTTAAAAACTTTGAGTGGGCAGGTCTGTTGTATTCCATCTGTGTGACTGATGGAGCCAGGCCAGCAGTGCTTCCAGGTTCTACTTCAGTCCCAAATGGATTCCTGTGGCCTGTCTTCTCTGTGTTCCTTGTTCTTGGCCAGATGACTCTGGTTGAGAGTGGTAGAGAGGTGACATAGTCTGGGAACTGATGATCAGCTGTGGTAGGGAAGGCTCACACGTGCAGATACCTGTTACCACATCACCGCTCATAACCCAGGGCGTGCCACGGTCTAGCTGCATCTGAATAGATGGTACAAGAGCCCCTGTAGTGTTTCTGGTGACCAGCTCAACTGCATTGTGAGGCCCAGAGATAGGAAGTGACTTTAGGTTGTGTTTGACTCCAGATTGGATGTTTTTACCACAGACTACCTCTAATCCTAGAGATTTTTACTTCGCTGTGTAGTAACATTCAGTAATGAACAAAATTCACAGCTTAGTCAAAGATGGCTTTGAAAAACAGTGTACAGAATGGTTTAGAATGAGAAGTGATCATCTCACCCTCACCTCGCCCCTTCCAGAGCCAGAGCTTTGCCTCGTTTTCAGCATTGTACACATGGACGATCACTTTGGGCTTAGACCACTACTGCATATTTCCTTTCTTCCTCAACAGTTTCAGTCATTCAGTCAGTACCGCTGTAAGACTGCCAAGAAGTCAGAGGAGGAGATTGACTTTCTTCGTTCCAATCCCAAAATCTGGAATGTTCACAGTGTCCTCAATGTCCTTCATTCCCTGGTAGACAAATCCAACATCAACCGACAGTTGGAGGTATACACAAGCGGAGGTGAGTGCAGCAGGCCAACAGCCGCAGCCTGCAAATTTCCAGCTGCTTGCCGTCTGTTCTAAATGAATAGATACTGCAAGTAAAGCAGATGAGTCACTATGTCTTAGGTGGTGGTCTGTTGACTCTTTGTAGGTGCTTGAGTACAAACAGTAGCAGAGTATTCGTGCTGGGGGCTCTGGGGCTTAGGAGTCCGTTGGCCAACACACTGAACCAGCATGTTGAGATTTACGTTTGTAAACACTTCTACTGTGTCTCCAGTGCTTTTGTTTAGATAAGCACTTCTCACACGTATTGGTGTCAGAGCCACTTTACCCTTTTAAAATATTGAGAACCACAAAATGTATCTATACTTAAAAAAATTTTTTTTTTTTTCAGTGAAGAGTGGCATTTTTGCAGGTCTCTCTGTCTGGCTTCATACAAGTTAGCTGGCTTCTCATTTCTGCTTCTGCATTCAGTCTGTTGCAGTGTGTTCTTTTGTTTGAAGCACATAAAGAAAATCTGACCCAGGCACTGTGGCTCACACCTGTAATCTCAGCACTTTGGGAGGCTTAGGCAGAAAGATCGCTTGAGCCCAGGAGCTTGAGATCAGCCTGGGCAATATAGTGAGACTTTGTCTCAAAAAAAGTGTTTAAATTGGACGAGCATGGTGGGTGGGGTGCCTCTAGAGTCCCAGCTACTTGGGAGGCTGAAATGGGGGGATTGCTTAAGCCCAGGAAGCAAAGGTTGCAGTGAACTGAGATCACACCACTGTACTCTACCCTGGGTGACAGAGCAAGAACTTGTCTGAAAGAAAAAAAGAAAGAAAATCTGACTTCACGCAGATATAGAAAGGAAAGAGTTTTTTGTTGTTTGTTTTTGAGACAGGGTCTCGCTGTGTCACCCAGTCTGGTCTTGGACTCCTGGGCTCAAGCAGTCCTGCCTTGGCCTCCCAAAAGTGCCAGGATTATTGGAGAGGATTTTCTTTCATACTATGTAGTAGTATGTATAGGTTGAATATTCCTGATTTGAAAATTTGAAGTCTGAAATGCTCCAAAATCTGACTTTTTGAGCACCCACATGATGCCGTAAGTGGAAAATTCTACACCCAAGCACATGTGACCAGTTGCAGTCAGAACTTCGTTTCACGCACAAAAGTATTTAAAAGATTATAATAAAATTACTTTCAGGCTGTGCATATAAGACATATGTGAAAAATAAATGAATTTTTTATGTTCAGATTTGGATCCTATCCTTAAGATACCATAATATTAGGGCCAGGTGCCATGACACACGCCTATAATCTGAGCACTTTGGGAGGCCGAGGCAGGCAGATCACCTGAGGTCAGGAGTTTAAGACCATCCTGGCCACCATGGTGAAACCCCATCTGTACTAAAAATACAAAAAATTAGCCGGGCTTTGTGGTGGGCACCTATAATCCTGTCTACTTGGGAGGCTGAGACAGGAGAATCATTTGAACCAGGGAGGCAGAGGTTGCAGTGAGCCGAGATGGCACCACTGCACTCCAACTTGGGGAACAGAGTGAGACTCCATCTCAAAAAAAAAAAAAGATGTATCATTAAGCGTATGCAGATAATAAAAATTGCAAACTCCAGAACACTTCTGGTCACAAGCATTTATAGAAGTATACTCACACTGTACTTCTTTGAAATAACCATTGGTAGTTTCATACAGATTAGGTGCAGTGAGGAATCTGAAACTGTATTAGTGAATTTTTCTTTTGTTATATTAACGTTATTGGTCACTCTTGTAATTTGAATGAGTTCCTTACATCCATGTGTGACTTTTTTTTTTCCCCGAAATAGAATCTGCTCTGTTACTCAGGCAGAGTGCAGTGTCATGATCTCAGCTCACTGCAACCTCTGCCTCCAGAGTTCAAGCGATTCTCCTGTCTCAGCCTCCCAGGATATAGAAAGGAAGGATTACGGCCGGACGCAGTGGCTCAAGCCTGTAATCCCAGCACTTTGGGAGGCTGAGCGGGCGGATCATGAGGTCAGGAGATCGAGACCATCCTAGCTGACACGGTGAAACCCCGTCTCTACTAAAAAAATACAAAAAACTAGCCGGGCGAGGTGGCAGGCGCCTGTAGCCCCAGCCACTCGGGAGGCTGAGGCAGGAGAATGGCGTGAACCCGGGAGGCGGAGCTTGCAGTGAGCTGAGGTCTGGCCACTGTACTCCAGCCTGGGCCACAGAGCGAGACTCCGTCTCAAAAAAAAAAAAAAAAAAGGAAGGATTACAGGCACACACCACCACGCCCAGCTGATTTTTATTTTTAGTAGAACAGAGTTTGACCACATTGGCCAGGCTGCTCTTGAACCCCCGAGCTCAAGTGATCTGCCTTACTCAGCCTCCCAAAGTGTTGGGGTTACAGGCATGAGTCACTGTGCCTGGCCGTGTATGATTTTTAAAAAAATATTGGTTCACTGAGTTTTAAAGATCTTCCAAATGTTGACACATTTTACTACATTTTTTAAAAAAGTCACATTTGTTACTTTTGCCACTGACATCAGGTAAGCATTTATTTGTCAGCTGTAGAGCTTGTAGTGGCAGATACAAGTTTTACAAAATTCCATTTTTGCTTAATAGCTTGAATTTTTATTTATTTTGAAATGGGGTCTCACTCTGTCACCCAGGCTGAAGTGTGGTGGCACAATCGTGGCTCACTGCATCCTCGACCTCCTGGGCTCGAGTGATCCTCCTACCTCAGCCTCCCGAGTAGCTAGGACTGCAGGTGTGCACCTATACCTGGCTATTTTTTTTTTTTAATAGAAACAAGGTCTCACTTTGTTGCCCAGGCCTATCTTGAACTCGTGGGATTTCATGTGTGAGCCGCTGTACCCAACTTTTGAATTGTTTTATAGGTAGCAAACACTGTCAGTTCTTTTCTTTGAGGTGTGACAGGTTTACTTCATTTTTGTGAAAATGTGTGCCCTTTTTTCCTTTTTTTTTTTTTGAGACAGAGTCTTGCTCTGTAGCCCAGGCTTGAGTGCAGTGGCACAATCTCTGCCCACTGCAACCTCCACCTCCCGGGTTCAAGCAGTGAGTCTCCTGCCTCAGCCTCCCCAATAGCTGGGACTACAGGTGCACACCACCACACCCGGCTAATTTTTGTATTTTTAGTAGAGACGGGGTTCACCATATTGGGCAGGCTGGGCTTAAACTCCTTACCTCAAGTGATCCATCCACCTCGGCCTCCCAAAGTGCTGGGATTACAGGCGTGAGCTGCGCTCAGCTGTGTATCAGTTGTTCTTTCAAGTAAAAATGATCCTCCATGAAAAAAGGATTTTCTTTCTTTCTTTTTCTTTTTTTAAGAACAGAGTCTCTGTTACCCAGGCCAAAATGCAATAGCACTTCCATAGATCTCTGCCTCAGAACAAACAAATAAACAACAACAATAACAACAAAAAACAACTGATACAAACTCCGGTTATTCAAATATGGTACCTGGGCTCAAGCAAATCCTCCCACCTCAGCCTCCCAAGTAGCTGGGATTACAAGTCCAAGCCACCATGACTGGCTAAGGACTAGTTCTTTTAGTGCAAATGCATGGCAAGGAACAATCCAGTGACTACCGGTACAATTTTGTGTCGCTGCCTGATTTATGCTTAAGTTGACAGTAATTTTACCCAGCATAGCATTTGCATCATGCAAAATTCAATTCAGTGGGAAGGGCAAGTAGCATCTTAGTGTTGTTATTAGGAAAATAGCTTTGACCTCATGTGCTTTCTGAAAGGAGGAGTGTTCATGGGTGTATTTTACTGATGAGAGGGGCCTTTTCATGTGTTGGGACCAAAAAAAAAATAAGCAGACTGAACTGCCACCCTGTAAGCAAATATTGGTAAATTTAAGATTAGCATAAGATTGGTTTTGCTGTTTCTTGGTATTCCTTTGAAGTTATTCCCAACTGGGGGAAGCTTTCAAGGCTGGCAGTAGGTGAGATGCCTACTGAGTAACAATCAGAAGTCAGGTATGCCTGCCTTCACCTGCCTCCTATCAGAGTATGCACGGTGTCTGTCTCTTTCAGGTGACCCCGAGAGTGTGGCTGGGGAGTATGGGCGGCACTCCCTCTACAAAATGCTTGGTTACTTCAGCCTGGTGGGGCTCCTCCGCCTGCACTCCCTGTTAGGAGATTACTACCAGGCTATCAAGGTGCTGGAGAACATCGAACTGAACAAGAAGGTGATGCCTGTTGCCTCTGGCCCCTCTTGCCAGAGCCAGAATATCTATTTCTAGAGAACCACTCTGATCTCTTAGGACAAATTTCCAGGAGAGGAAAGAGAACTCTTCCCTCGGGCCATTGAAAGTTGAGACTAAAACTGGGCAAACAGCTGTGGTAAAAAGCTGGACCTGGATGATTTTGAAAGTTAATGACGGTTTTTCCGTTTTCAAAATGGAGTGATCATGGCAGCTTGCTCTGTCGCCAGGCTGGAGTGCGGTGGCGCATCTCGAGTCACTGCAACCTCCTTCTCTTGGGTTCAAGCAATTCCCCTGCCTCAGCCTTCTGAGTAGCTGGGACTTCAGGCATGCGCCACTAGGCGCAGCTAATTTTTTTTTTTTTTTTTTGTATTTTT
>NW_016823127.1:1239137-1241088 GCF_001698545.2 Rhinopithecus bieti | reverse complement strand
CTCGCTCTGTCGCCCAGGCTGGAGTGCAGTGGCTGGACCTCAGCTCACTGCAAGCTCCGCCTCCCGGGTTTACGCCATTCTCCTGCCTCAGCCTCCCAAGTGGCTGGGACTACAGGCGCCTGCCACCTCGCCCGGCTAGTTTTTTGTATTTTTTTTAGTAGGGACAGGGTTTCACCGTGTTAGCCAGGATGGTCTCCATCTCCTGACCTCGTGATCCGCCCGTCTCGGCCTCCCAAAGTGCTGGGATTACAGGCTTGAGCCACCGTGCCCGGCCCTCTAAGTGTTTTAATATAAGGTGTGGATATTGGTGGGAAGGAGGATGGGTTCAAGGCATGCAGAGAATTGGGAGGAGCTTCCTAGGCAGAGAATAGCATGAGCAAAGTGGTTGAGACTTGAAAGTGTGGTGATGCAGCAGCACAATAAACCGTTTTGGCTGGAGGGCAAATAGGTAGTAGGAATTGGGTTATTGGATTCTGAGAACCTTCATTAACCCAGGTAAAGTATAGTCCCGTGTCATTTGATGCTGCAGATACATTCTGAGAAATGCATCATTTGGTGATTTTGTTGTGTGAACATCCTAGAGTGTACTTACACAAACCTAGATGGGAAACCTACTACATACCCAGGCTACATGGTATAGCCTATGGCTCCTTGGCTACTAACTTCTAGAACATATTACTGTACTGAATAAGATAGGCGGTTGTAACACAAGGTATTTGTGTATCTGAACAGAAAAGATACAGTAAAAATACAGGATTATAATCTTGTAGGATCACCATCCTATATGTGGCCCATGGCCAGTTGTTGACTGAAACGTTGTTGCACAGCACATGACTGTTTAGTCTATATTCTGTCGGCATCAAGGTCACATCAAAGGTTTTGGGTAACTCGATCCTAACTGGTGTAAAAGGATTGACCTGCTAGTGATGTGTGGGACAGACTGGAGAGACTAAGGCAGAGGTGCCAGTAAGGAATCCAGGAGATGGCTAAGGAGGATCTGGAGCTAGGATGGAAGTTAAGTAGATCTAGAGGGAGGATTGGAAGAGAGGTGGGATAAGTTCAATGACTGGTATGAGACAACTGGGTAAGTCAAAGATCTGTGCAGAGAATGGTGAGGCCAGTTGACAGTGGGGACCTCAGGAAGTCCATCTTATTTGACCCGGTACAACTCTCCACCCCATTCCCAGATTAACAAGCAGAATGAGCAGATGCATGCACTGCTGGCCATTGCCCTCACTATGTACCCCATGCGTATTGATGAGAGCATTCACCTCCAGCTGCGGGAGAAATATGGGGACAAGATGCTGCGCATGCAGAAAGGTGACCCACAAGTCTGTGAAGAACTTTTCAGTTACTCCTGACCCAAGTTCTGTCGTCTGTAGTGCCCAACTATGATAATGTGCACCCCAACTACCACAAAGAGCCCTTCCTGCAGCAACTGAAGGTGTTTTCTGATGAAGTGCAGCAGCAGGCCCAGCTTTCCACCATCCGCAGCTTCCTCAAGCTCTACACCACCATGCCTGTGGCCAAGCTGGCTGGCTTCCTGGACCTCACAGAGCAGGAGTTCCGGATCCAGCTTCTTGTCTTCAAACACAAGATGAAGAATCTGGTGTGGACCAGCGGCATCTCAGCCCTGGATGGTGAATTTCAGTCAGCCTCAGAGGTTGATTTCTACATTGATAAGGTATGCTGTCCCCTGGGCTTGGGGTCTTGTATTAAGTGTTCACTATCTTTCATTCACTATTGTGGGCACGTGAAAGTATATCGGGGAACAAAATCAAAGATTCCTGCCCTTGTGGTACTGTCACAAGGTGCCAGGCGTGGTGGTTCACGCTGGTAATACTAGTACTTTAGGGGAGCCTGGGGTGGGAGGATCACTCTAGCCCAGGAGTTCAAGACCAGCCTGGGCAATGTAGTGAGACCTTGTCTCTGTTTACAAAAAAAAAAAAAA
>NW_016823127.1:1231805-1237535 GCF_001698545.2 Rhinopithecus bieti | reverse complement strand
TTCTTTTTTTTTTTTTGAGATGTCTCGCTCTGTCGCCCAGGCTGGAGTGCAGTGGTGCGATCTCAGCTCACTGCAACCTCCACCTCCCAGGTTCACGCCGTTCTCCTACCTCAGCCTCCTGAGTAACTGGGACTATAGGCACCCACCACCACGCCCAGCTAATTTTTTGTATTTTTTAGTAGAGACGGGGTTTCACTGTGTTAGCCAGGATGGTCTCGATCTCCTGACCTCGTGATCCGTCCGTCTCGGCCTCCCAAAGTGCTGGGATTACAGGCTTGAGCCACCGCGCCCGGCCTCTTTTTTTTTAAGACAAGGTCTTGCTCTAGTTGGCCAGGCTGTAGTGCAGTGGTGCGATCTCACCTCACTGCAGCCTCAACTTCCTGGGCTCAGGTAATTGTCCTACCTCATCCTCCCAAGTAGCTGGGATTACAGGCACACATCACCATGAGTGGCTAATTTTTTGTATTTTTAGTAGAGATGGGGTTTTGCCATGTTGCCCAGTCTGGTCTCGAACTCTGATATGTGCCACTGCTCCCAACTGATTTTAAGTTTTTACTTTATAGAAACAGGGTCTCACTTTGTTACCCAGGCTAGTTTCAAGTGATCCTCCTACCTTGGCCTCCCAAAATGCAGGGATTACAGGTGTGAGCCACTGCGCCTGTCCTGTCCTGATGTCTAACACCTTGGGTTAGTGCTGCCTGTTTGTGAACTTTATATAATGGAATGACACAGTATGTACTCTTTAAGTCTGGCTTCTTTTGCCCAACGTTATAATTGAGTGAGTCACCGTCCATTGTGTGTAGCAGTGATTGCTTCGTGTTTATTGTTCTGTGAGAGTCCAGCATCTACTGTTGTTATTGTACTGCAGTTTATCCATTCTCCTGTTGATTAACATTTGGATGGTTTGTATATTACAAAAAATACAAGAAGGGTTTTTACAGAGTGACTAGTAATACATTTGTATATGCCTGTGTATGCATCAAGTTCTTTCCAGAAGGATAAACAAGCAACATAGCAGTAGCTTCCTCTCAGGAGGGGAGGTGGGTTGAAGAACAGTGTTAGTTTTCACTGGTACTTTTTAAGTTCAAGCTGGACATTTTAATGTCTGATAAGATTTTCGTTTTTATTTATTTATTTAGAGACAGTCTCATCGTATCAACCCAGGCTGGAGTGCAGTGATGTGATCTTGGCTCACTGCAGCCTCCACCTCCTGGGTTCAAGCAATCCTCATGATTAGCTAGGACTACAGGCGCTGATGAGGTTTTTAAAATAATTGTTTTCTTTTCTTTTCTTTTTTTTTTTAGACTGAGTCTTGCTCTTGTTGCCCAGGCTGGAGTGCAGTGGTACAATCTCGGCTTACCAGAACCTCAGAACCTCTGCCTCCCGGGTTCAAGCGGTTCTCCTGCCTCAGCCTCCTGAGTACCTGGTATCTACGGGGATGCGCCACCATACCCAGCTAATTTTGTATTTTTAGTGGAGACAGGGTTTCTCCATCTTGGTCAGGCTGGTCTCGAACTCCCGCCCTTAGGTGATCCACCCGCCTCTGCCTCCCAAAGTGCTGGGATTACAGGCATGAATGTCCGTAGGGCAGAGGGGCTTCTGTGCTTTGCTTAGAATGGTTTCTTTTTTCCCAAAATGTTCTGTTACTATCTGGTCAGCTCTTTGATGGTGTAAGGAATTTTTTCTAATATCCTGCATTTTAGTTGTTTTGTTTTTTGAAAGCATTTTGGGCCAGGTACAGTGGCTCATAGCTATAATCTGAATACTCTGGAAGGACAAGGCAGGAGAATTGCTTGAGTCCAGGAGTTCAAGAGCAGCCTGGGGGGCAACATACCGAGACCCCGTCTCTACTTTTTAAAAAGAGAAAAAGCGTGCCGGGCACGATGGCTCACGCCTGTAATCCCAGCGCTTTGGGAGGCTAAGGTGGGTGGATCACCTGAGATCAGGAGTTCAAGACCAGCCTGGTCAACATGGTAAAACCCTGTCTCTACTAAAAATATAAAAATTAGCCAGGCATGGTGGCACATGCCTGTAATCCCAGCAACTTGGGAGGCTGAGACAGGAGAATCACTTGAGCCCGGGAGACGGAGGTTACAGTGAGCTGAGATCAAGCCACTAGCATTCCCGCCTTCATGACGGAGACGAGACTGCATCTTGAAAAAAAGAGAAAAAGCATTTTGGTCTAAATGTATTGTTGGAAATAGCACTTTTTGAGCAGTTATTAAAAATACATAATTTTGACTAAGTGCAGTGGTTCACGCCTGTAATCCCAGCAATTTGGGAGGCTGAGGCGGGCGGATCACCTGAGGTCGGAAGTTTGAGACCAGCCTGACCAACATGGAGAAATCCCAGCTCTACTATAAATACAAAAAAATTAGTTGGGCTTGGTGGCACATGCCTGTAATCCCAGCTACTAGGGAGGCTGAGGAAAGAGAATCACTTGAACCCAGGAGGTGGAGGTTGTGGTGCACTCAGATCGTGCCATTGCACTCCAGCCTGGGCAACAAGAGCAAAACTCCGTCTCAAAAAAACAAAAACATAATTTTAGGCTGAGTGTGGTGGCTCACACCTGTAATCAGTCCTATCACTTTGGCAGGCCAAGGCGGGTAGATGACCAGAGGTCAGGAGTTCAAGACCTGCCTGTGCAACATGGTGAAACCCCGTCTCTTCTAAAAATAAAAAATAAAAAAATTAGCCGGTCATGATGGTGCACGCCTGTAATCTCAGCTACTCAGGAGGCTGAGGCATAAGAATTGCCTGAACCCGGGAAGCAGAAGCTGCAGTGAGCCGAGATTGTGCCACTGCACTCCAGCCTGGGCAACACAGTGAGACTCTGTCTCAAGAAAAGAAAAAAACATAATTTTGATATATAATTTGCATGATAAGCTGGGCGTGGTGGTTCACACTTGTAATCCCAGCACTTTGGGAGGCCTAGGTAGGCGGAACACAAGGTCAGAAGATCAAGACCATCGTGGCCAACATGGTAAACCCCGTCTCTACTAAAAATACACAAATTAGCCATGCGTGGTGGCGAGTACCTGTAGTCCCAGCTACTCGGGAGGCTGAGGCAGGAGAATCACTTGAACCTAGGAGGCAGAGTTTGCAGTAAGCCGAGATCATGCCACTGCACTCCAGCCTGGGCAACAGAACAAGACTTCACCTCAAAAAAAAAAAAAAAAAGGCCGGGCGTGGTAGCTCACACCTGTAATCCCAACACTTTTGAGAGGCCAAGGTGGGCAGATCACCTGAGGTCGGGAGATGAAGACCAGTCTGACCAACATGAAGAAACCCCGTCTCTACTAAAAATACAAAATTAGGCGGACATGGCAGTGCATGCCTGTAATCCCAGCTACTCGGGAGGCTGAGGCAGGAGAATTGCTTGAACCTGGGAGGTGGAGGTTGCAGTGAGCGAAGATCGTGTCATTGCACTCCAGCCTGGGCAACAAGAGTGAAACTCCATCTCAAAAAAAAAAAATTTTTTTTTGCATGATCCCAGCACTTTGAGAGGCCAAGGCGGGTGGATCATGAGGTCAGGAGATTGAGACCATGCTGGCTAACATGGTAAAGCCCCATCTGTACTAAAAGTACAAAAAATTAGCTGGGCATAGTGGTGGGGCGCCTGTGGTCCCAGCTACTCGGGAGGCTGAGGCAGGAGGATGGCGGGAACCCAGGAGGCGGAGCTTGCAGTGAACAGAGATCGCTTCACTGCACTCCAGCCTGGGCGACAGAGCGAGACTCCGTCTCAGGAAAAAAAAAAAAATTGCAGGATATAAACTTCACCATTTTAAAGTGTGCAGTTCAGCCAGGTGTGATGCTTTACACATATAGTCCCAGCACTTTGGGAGGCAAAGGCTGGCAGATCACTTTAGACCAGGAGTTCAAGACCAGCCTGGCCAACATGGTGAAACCCCATCTGTACTAAAAATACACAAATTAACTGAGTGTAGTGGTGCATGCCTGTAATCCCAGCTACTTGGGAGGCTGAGGCACAAGAATTGCTTTAGCCTAGGAGGTGGAGGTTGCAGTGAGCCAAGACCACGCCACTGCACTCCAGCCTAGGTGACAGAGTGAGACCCAGTCTCCATAAATAAATTGAATGGGCCAGGCGCGGTAGCTCACGTCTGTAATCCCAGCACTTTGGGAGGCCGAGGCTGGTGGATCATGAGGTCAAGAGATCGAGACCATCCTGGTTAACACAGTGAAACCCCATCTCTACTAAAAATACAAAAAATGAGCCGGGCGTAGTGGCGGGCACCTGGAGTACCAGCTACTCAGGAGGCCGAGGCAGGAGAATGGTGTGAACCCAGGAGGCGGAGCATATAGTGAGCCGAGATTGCGCCACTGCACTCCAGCCTGGGCGACAGAGTGAGACTCCATCTCAAAAAAATAATAATAATAAATAAATAAATTGAATGAATGAATGAATGAGCAATTCAGTGGTTATTAGTATGTTCACAGTGTTTTGCAACCATCTCCACTGTCTAACTCCAAAACATTTCTGTGCCCCCAAGAAGAAACTCCCTACCCACTAGCAGTCACTTGCAGTTCCCCAGTTCCCCCTTTCTGCCATCCCCTGGCAAACCACTCATCTGCTTTTGGTCTCTCTGCATTTGGCATTTCAGATAAGTGGAATCATGTAATATATGGGCTTCTGTGTTTGGGTTCTTTCACTGAACATGCCTTCAAGTTTCATCCATGTTACAGCATGTGTCAGTACGTTCCTTTTATAGCTGAATAATATCCCATGTATTAATGTACTGCATTTTGTTTATCCATTTGTTAGTTGTTGGACATTTGGGATTTTGGGGTTTTTTTGTTCCTTTTTTCACTTTTTGGTTTAGGAATAGTGCTACTGTGAATATTCATTTAGAAGTTATTGTGTGAACATATGTTTTTAATTTTCAGATATATATCTAGTTGTGGAATTTCTAGGTCAGTTTGGGTAGTCTGTTTTTGCAAGTTCATCTTGCTTTTTTTTTTTTTTTTTTTTGAGACGGAGTCTCGCTCTGTCACCTGGGCTGGAGTGCTGTGGCCGGATCTCAGCTCACTGCAAGCTCCGCCTCCCGGGTTCACGCCATTCTCCTGCCTCAGCCTCCCGGGTAGCTGGGACTACAGGCGCCGCTACCTCGCCCGGCTAGTTTTTTGTAGTTTTAGTAGAGACGGGGTTTCACCGTGTTAGCCAGGATGGTCTCGATCTCCTGACCTCGTGATCCGCCCGCCTCGGCCTCCCAAAGTGCTGGGATTACAGGCTTGAGCCACCGCGCCCGGCCTTCATCTTGCTTTAAAATAAATACTCTCGTTTCATTTTTATGACTTCTGGAAGATTTGGTTTTTGGCATAAGTTAGCTACCCCGATACAAACAGTTTTGCCAAAAGTAATCACACGTCAGTAGTGGAAGTTTTCCAATATTGTTATAAATCATGCTTTTATAAATCAACGAAAACTCAGCCAGGCTTGGTAGCATGTACTTGTAGTCCCAGCTATGGGAGGGAGTCCCTTACAGCCCCTGCCTTAGGAGGCTGAGGCAGGAGGATGACTTGAGCCCAGGCGTTTGAGGCTATAGTGAACTACGATCTAGCCACCGCATTCCAGCCTGGTTAACAAAGTGAGACCCTGTCTCTAAAATAAATAAATATATAAATAAAGAAAATAAAGAAAACTCTCCCTTGTCAGAATCATGTCAAGCCTGTTATTTTTTTCTTTTTTTTTCTTTCTTTTTTTTTTTTTTT
>NW_016823127.1:1229120-1231295 GCF_001698545.2 Rhinopithecus bieti | reverse complement strand
GCTTCAACTCCTGGGGGCTCAGGTGATCTTCCTACCTCAGCCTCCCAAGTAGCTGGGACTACAGGACTGCACCACCACATCTGTCTCATTTTATTTTATTTTTTATTTTATTTTATTTTTTTTGAGACGGAGTCTCGCTATCACCCAGGCTGGAGTGCAGTGGCCGGATCTCAGCTCACCGCAAGCTCCGCTTCCGAGGTTCACGCCCTTCTCCTGCCTCAGCCTCCGGAGTAGCTGGGACTATAGGCGCCCGCCACGTCGCCCGGCTAGTTCTTTGTATTTTTTAGTAGAGATGGGTTTTCACCGTGTTAGCCAGGATGGTCTCGATCTCCTGACCTCGTGATCCGCCTGTCTCGGCCTCCCAAAGTGCTGGGATTACAGGCTTGAGCCACCGTGCCCGGCCACATCTGACTAATTTTTGTATTTTTTGTAGAGATGGAGTTTTTTACCATGTTGCCCAGCCTGGTCTCAAATACGAACTCCTGGGTTCAGGTCGTCTGCCCACCTCTGCCTCCCAAAGTGCTGGGATTACAGGCGTGAGCCAACATGCCTGGCCTAGTTTTTTCTCAATACCTGACATATATACATTCTTTGGCAATTATAGTAGCCTCCTGCATCCTTCTGTCACCTCTTAATTACCAACCTAGCTATTCTCAACTAATCTGGGTGGTTTAACAAAACATTTCTCCTAAGAATTGGCCATTTGGTTATTATTTAATTGCATGTTTTATTGTTATTCCTCTGTTGCTGGTTCAGGTTCGTCTTTGGCAAAGTGCTTCTTTTTTTTTTCCCCTTTTTTGACTCTTCATTCTTGAAAGAAACCCTATCAGAGATTTAGAATGTTTTGCCGGGCGCGGTGGCTCAAGCCTGTAATCCCAGCACTTTGGGAGGCCGAGACGGGCGGATCACGAGGTCAGGAGATCGAGACCATCCTGGCTAACACGGTGAAACCCCGTCTCTACTAAAAAAAATAAACTAGCCGGGCGAGGTGGCGGGCGCCTGTAGTCCCAGCTCCTCGGGAGGCTGAGGCAGGAGAATGGCGTAAACCCGGGAGGCGGAGCTTGCAGTCAGCTGAGATCCGGCCACTGCACTCCAGCCTGGGTGATAGCGAGACTCCGTCTCAAAAAAAATAAAAAGAATGTTCTTAGGTCTTAACCTAGAAGATGTAGAAAATTTTAAAGTAAAACGGTGTTCAAAATATTTTCAGCTAAAAACAAAATTTGAAGATTGGACGAATTTGCAATTTTATCAACAGTGTAGGAGCGTAAACTTCTTTTTTTGAAATGGAGTCTCTGTTGCCAAGGCTGGAGTGCAGTAACACAATCTTGGCTCACTGCAATCTCTGCCTCCCGGGTTCAGGTGATTCTCCTGCCTCAGCCTGCCAAGTAGCTGGGATTACAGGTGCCCACCACTACGCCCAGCTAATTTTTGTATTTTTAGTGGAGATGGGGTTTCACCATGTTGGTCAGGCTGGTCTCGAGCTCCCAGCCTCCCAAAGCACTGGGATTACAGGCGTGAGTCACCATGCCCGGCCAGCATAAACATCTTTATTCCTAAAATAAAAAAGACTAGGCCGGGCGTGGTGGCTCACACCTGTAAATCCCAGCACTTTGGGAGGCCGAGGCGGGTGGATCACAAGGTCAGGGGATTGAGACCATCCTGGCTAAAAGAGTGAAACCCTGTCTCTACTAAAAATGCAAAAAATTAGCTGGGCATGGTGGCGGATGCTTGTAGTCCCAGCTACTCGGTACTCAGGAGGCTGAGGCAGGAGAATGGTGTGAACCCAGGAGGCGGAGCTTGCAGTGAGCTGAGATCGCACCACTGCACTCCAGCCTGGGCGACAGAGTGAGACTGTCTCAAAATAATAAATAAAAGACAAAAATAAAAGTCTAGGCCGGGCGCGGTGGCTCAAGCCTGTAATCCCGGCACTTTGGGAGGCCGAGACGGGTGGATCACGAGGTCAGGAGATCGAAACCATCCTGGCTAACACGGTGACACCCCGTCTCTGCTAAAAAATACAAAAATCTAGCCGGGCGAAGTGGCGGGCGCCTGTAGTCCCAGCTACTCGGGAGGCTGAGGCAGGAGAATGGCGTGAACCTGGGAGGCGGAGCTTGCAGTGAGCTGAGATCCGGCCACTGCACTCCAGCCCGGGAGACAGAGCAAGACTCCGTCTCA
>NW_016823127.1:1220762-1227864 GCF_001698545.2 Rhinopithecus bieti | reverse complement strand
CCCGGCCTAAATTTTTATTTCTTTCTTTATTTTGAGACGGAGTCTTACACTGTCGTGTGATCTTGGCTCACTGCAACCTCTGCCTCCCAGGTTCAAGCAAGTCTCCCGCCTCAGCCTCCCGCATAGCTGGAATTACAGGCGTGTGCCACCACACCCAGCTAATTTTTGTATTTTTGGTAGAGACGAAGTTTCACCATGTTGGCCAGGCTGGTCTCTAGCTCCTGGCCTCAAGTGATCCAGCCCGCCTTAGCTTCCCAAAGTGTTGGGATTACAGGCGTGAGCCACCATGCCCGGCCTTTTAAAATTTTTCATTTCTGTTATTAAGAAAGCCTGCTGCCCTCTAGCCTGGGCAACAGAGCAAGACCCTGTCTCAAGAGAAAAAAAAAAAAAGAAAAAGAGGCCGGGTGCAGTGGCTCATGCCTGTAATCCCAGCATTTTGGGAGGCCGAACTTGAGATTAGGAGTTTAAGACCAGCCTGGCCATATGGTGAAACCTCGTGTCTAGTAAAAATAAAAAATTAACTGGGTGTGGTGGTGCACGCCTGTAATCCCATCTATGCAGAAGGCTGAGGTGGGATAATCACTTGAACTTGGGAGGTGGAGGCTGCAGTGAGCAGAGATCGTGCCACTGCAAAAGAAAGCCTGAGGTTGGCCCTTTAAATTTTCAAGCTAGACTGGCTGGCTGCTTGGGGTTTGGGGAGTGGGGTTGGGCCTATAGGAATTGCTGCATCAGCTTTCTCCAGAGCATCTCTTTCCAAGATCTTCCTCTGCGGGTGGCCAGCGCTCCTCTCCCTCCCTGGTATTTCCTAATATGGGTGGATTCACTGCCTGCTCTTGCCCATCCCTCCTCATTTGGCATTGTTTTCCAACTTAGACAGGTCTGGCTAGTTCCTGCAGGCTGGAGGACAGGAAGCTCTGTTTTGACATACTTGGTGCATTCCTTGTCTTGCCCTAGGAGAGATCTTGTGGGTCAGGTCAAACACTGTAAGGGTGTGGGTCTCTCTTTATGACCATTGCTGGGGCTACTGTGTCCTGGTGCTTTGAGTTCTCCAGCAGAGGTCAGGCTCTTCCTGCAGGATCCTAACAGCCCTGCTGCTCTTTTTACTTTCTGGCTGTTTAGATCACATCTGTCAGTGTGGTAGGCTAGGGCTGTCTTCTAACAAGGATCCTGTTCCTTGTGAAAGGAGAAAGCTGCTGATTCTTCCCCTAACTGAACTAGAAACCTTGAAACATCTGGCCACTCTGAATCCTTTTTCTGTCAGATGGAAATAGCAGTATTGGGTATGGGTTTGTTGAGTGTGAAGGGCAGGTAAAAGAACAAGCTGCGGCCGGGCGCGGTGGCTCAAGCCTGTAATCCCAGCACTTTGGGAGGCCGAGACGGGCGGATCACGAGGTCAGGAGATCGAGACCATCCTGGCTAATACGGTGAAACCCTGTCTCCACTTAAAAATACAAAAAAAAAAAAACTAGCCGGGCGACGAGGCAGGCGCCTGTAGTCACAGCTACTCGGGAGGCTGAGGCAGGAGAATGGCGTAAACCCGGGAGGCGGAGCTTGCAGTGAGCTGAGATCTGGCCACTGCACTCCAGCCTGGGTGGCAGAGCAAGACTCCGTCTCAAAAAAAAAAAAAAAGAACAAGCTGCATGAACTGTGCAGAGCCATATGAATGTCACGGCTTTGCATACTCATAATGGACACCCACATCAGAGACTTCCTTTCTTGGCTTCAGAGGGGCAGCTGGGAATCTGACCTAGTGATCATACACACCATAGGAAAGGGGTTGGGGAAATCCCCGTGTATAACTTTGCTTTTCTTTCTCTTCTAGCTTAATCGAACCCTGAAGAAGATGGGACAGAGACCTTGACAACATTCACACACATTATTCAGGAACCTGCTTTGATATATTATAGGCAGGAAGTGTTTTTGCTACCATGAAACCTTTACCTAGATCAGCCATCAGCCTGTCAACTCAGTTAACAAGTTAAGGACCGAAGTGTTTCACATGGATCTCAGTAAAGGATCTTTGGAGCCAGATTTGTCGACTCATTATTGTAGGAGAGAATTTGTGGGTTATGGCAGTAATACATCATTTC
This sequence comes from Rhinopithecus bieti, assembly GCF_001698545.2. Taxonomy (NCBI): domain Eukaryota; kingdom Metazoa; phylum Chordata; class Mammalia; order Primates; family Cercopithecidae; genus Rhinopithecus; species Rhinopithecus bieti. The sequence goes on along the minus strand of NW_016823127.1, from coordinate 1,225,774 downwards.
CCATGTGTCCTGATGCTTTCAGGATACACCAGTTGTTAGTGTTTAAATTGAATTATTTTTATTTTATGCTTTTGAGACGGAGTCTCACTCTGTCTCCCAGGCTGGAGTGCAGTAGTGTGATCTCGGCTCGCTGCATCCTCTGCCTCGCCTCCCAGGTTCAAGCAATTCTGCCTCAGTCTTCTAAGTAGCTGGGATTACAGGCGTGCGCCACCACACTCAGCTAATTTTTGTATTTTCAGTAGAGATGGGTTTTACCATGTTGGCCAAGCTGGTCTGAAACTCCTGGCCTCAAGTGATTTGCCTGCCTTGGCCTCCCAAAGTGCTAGGATGACAGGATTACGGGCATGGGCCACCATGCCCCACCTAAATTGAGTTATTTTTCTTTTTTTAGATGGAGTCTCGCTGTGTTGCCCAGGCTGGAGTGCAGTGGCACAATGTCGGCTCACTGCAAGTTCCACCTCCCGGGTTCCCGCCATTCTGCCTCAGCCTCCTGAGTAGCTGGGACTACAGGCACCTGCCACCATGCCCGGCTAATTTTTTGTGTTTTTTAGTAGAAATGGGGTTTCACCATGTTAGCCAGGATGGTGTTGATCTCCTGACCTTGTGATCCACCCGTCTCAGCCTCTGAAAGTGCTGGGATTACAGGCGTGAGCCACCACGCCTGGCCCTAAATTGAATTCTTTTTTTTTTTTTTTTTTTTTTTTTGAGACGGAGTTGCGCTCTGTCGCCCAGGCTGGAATGCAGTGGCTGGATCTCAGCTCACTGCAAGCTCTGCCTCCTGGGTTTATGCCATTCTCCTGCCTCAGCCTCCCGAGTAGCTGGGACTACAGGCGCCCGCCACCTCGCCCGGCTAGTTTTTTGTATTTTTTAGTAGAGACGGGGTTTCACCATGTTAGCCAGGATGGTCTCGATCTCCTGACCTCGTGATCCGCCCGTCTCGGCCTCCCAAAGTGCTGGGATTACAGGCTTGAGCCACCGCGCCCGGCCAAATTGAATTCTTAAATCCCTCTTGTTCATAAAACAATATTTCAGTTTACAGGACATTTTCACATTCAGTATTTTGTTTGTGCCTCACAAAATCCTAGGAAATTTAAATGACCTGTAATTTTCATGACATATTTGTGGCAGTGTTGGGTCCTGAAAAGAAACTTGTATACTTCCTACTGCCAGGAACTATGCAATGAGGGATCCATATACATTCTTACACTTTGCAACTCAGGTTTAGTAGTAGTTCCTCATGTTATTGATGAGGAAATGAACCCCACGGTAGTTAGTGACTTGATCAAGGTCACATTAGGCAGGTGCTGGAGCTGAGCTAAATCGTTTCCCACCTACCCACAGTGTTCGTGCTATACCTGTCACCCTGTAGTGGGTACTTGGACTGGAAGCCTCTGCTTGCAAGTTGCCTCACATCTCTGCCTGGATCCTCGTATATAAAATAAGGTTAGCAGAACCTGGCTCACTGGGCAGTGGTGAGGAATAAATGAGAATGCTATTTGAGTGCCTAGTGCAGTGCCTGGCCTATAATGGATGTTCAGTTACTATTTCCCCACACTTGGAATTCATAAGCTTTTCAGTATGTTCTTTTTCCCTATTGATTTGATAATTATTATTGGGAACTGAATGGTGGTTCCCAAGAAGATATGTCCATATCCTAAGCCCTGGATGCCATCAGCATGACCTTATTTGTTTGGCTGGTGTGCAGTGGCACGATCTCTGTTCACTGCAACGTCTGCCTCCCAGGTTCAAGCAATTCTGCCTCAGCCTCCTGAGTAGTTGTATGCCACTATGCCTGGCTAATTTTTTGTATTTTTTTTTTTTTTTTGAGACGGAGTCTCGCTCTGTCGCCCAGGCTGGAGTGTAGTGGCTGGATCTCAGCTCACTGCAAGCTCCGCCTCCCGGGTTTACGCCATTCTCCTGCCTCAGCCTCCCGAGTAGCTGGGACTACAAGCGCCCGCCACCTCGCCCGGCTAGTTTTTTTTTTTATATTTTTTAGTAGAGACGGGGTTTCACCATGTTAGCCAGGATGGTCTTGATCTCCTGACCTTGTGATCCGCCCGTCTCGGCCTCCCAAAGTGCTGGGATTACCGGCTTGAGCCACCGCGCCCGGCCTGTATTTTTATTTTTATTTATTTTGAGACCGAGTTTTGCTCTTGTTGCCCAGGCTGGAGTGCAATGGTGTGATCTCGGCTCACGGCAACCTCCACCTCCAGGGTTCAAGCGGTTCTCTTTCCTCGCCTCCCAAGTAGCTGGGACTACAGGTGCATGCCACCGCGCCTGACTAATGTTTGTAGTTTTAGTAGAGATGAGGTTTTGTGATGTTGGCCAGGCTGTCTCAAACTCCTGACCTCAGGTGATCTGCCTGCTCCACCCTCCCAAGTGCTGGTATTATGGCGTTTAAGCCACTGGCCAAGCCAGCATGACCTTATTTGGAAGAAGGTCTTTTTTTTTTTTTTTTTTTTTTTGAGACGGAGTCTCGCTCTGTGCAGGCTGAGTGCAGTGGCACGACTCGGCTCACTGCAACCTGCCTCCCGGGTTCACGCCATTCTCCTGCCTCAGCCTCCTGAGTAGCTGGGACTACAGGCGCCACCCATGCCCAGCTGATTTTTTGTATTTTTAGTAGTAGAGACAGGGTTTCACCATGTTAAGCCAGATGGTCTTGATCTAACCTGTGAATCCGCCCGACTTGGCCTCCGAAATGCTGATTACCAGTGTGAACCACCGCCACCCGGGCTTATTTTTTTTTTTTTTTTTTTTTTTGAGACAAGAGTCTCACTCTGTACCCAGGACTGGAGTGCAGTGCACCAAAACTTGGCTCACGGCAATGCAACCTCTGCCTCCTGGGCTCAAGTGATCCTCCGTCTCAGCCTCCAAATTAACTGGGACCACAGGCGCACACCACCACGCCCAGCTAATTTTTTATAGTTTTGTTTGTATAGATGGTGTTTTGCCATGTTGCTCAGGCTGGTCTTGAACTGAGCTTAAGCAGTCCACCCACCTTGGCCTTCCGAAGTGCTGGGATTACAGGCATGAGCCTCTGTGCCCGCGCCCAAAAGAATTTTTTTTTTTTTTTTTTTGAGACGGAGTCTCGCTGTGTCGCCCAGGCTGGAGTGCAGTGGCGTGATCTCCACTCACTACAAGCTCCGCCCCCCGGGTTCACGCCATTCTCCTGTCTCAGCCTCCCGTGTAGCTGAGACTACAGGTGCCCGCCACCGCTCCCGGCTAATTATTTGTATTTTTAGTAGAGACGGGGTTTCACAGTGTTAGCCAGGATGGTCTCGATCTCCTGACCTCGTGATCTGCCCGTCTCGGCCTCCCAAAGTGCTGGGATTACAGACGTGAGCTACCGCGTCCGGCCCCAAAGGAATTTTTAAAAAGCAGCCTCTAGTTATAAGTCCAAACATTTCTAGAGCTCTTGGTAGCTTTCCAAGCCGTCCTTCATCTGTTGCCTTGTTGGAACCGAATGAGTGGCCCGGTGCCAGCCAGGGCTCCTTACCCTCCCACTCCCTGGCTACCACATGGTTCCTTGGTACAGGGAGGTTGCTGTGTGTTGATTCCTCCTGAAGAATGTCTCATTCTTTGTCCACCATGCCCTGATGTTTGGCGATGGTGGCTTGAAGGAACTCCGACTCCACTGGGCAGCCCCCTGGGTTAACGTGTTTTGAATTCAATGCCAGAGTGTCATAGTTCATGTCGTAGTTCTCTATCGTTACAATTAGGCCAGGTCCAAGTGTGTTGTCTGACACAGCTCTTGGCACTCTTCTTGCTGTGAGGCCATTGCAGGAGCTCTGGGTCACACAGACCCAGTGTGTATGAGAGCCTGGCTTGGGGCCATCTCCCAGCAGCTTGGTCCAGGCTCGGCAGCAGGGCCAGGCAGCCAGCAACCCCTGTGAGGGGTCAGGCACAGCTGGACTCTGCCTGGCACCACTCGCGGAATGCACAGCATTCATCAGCTGTGGCCAGCTCAGGATTTTTATTCCATCAGAGCAGAAGAACCAGGTTCATGATTCCCCCCACCCATGCTAAGGAGACCAAGGGCTTTGTTATCGGGGAATGGGGAGCTCTGGGTGGTACCAGTTTCCAGAAGTTTCTCCACCAGCAAGAGAAGGGGGCAGAGGAAAGTACGTGGGCTTGGACTTCCTTGGACCTAGGTCTGAGTCCTGACTGCCACATATCAGCTGAGCAAAGTTAACGTAGTTTTCAGTGCCTCACCTTTCTCATCTCTAAAATGGGATTCGCGCCTGCCTCAGAATTGTTCTGTGCACCAAATTATGTAAAGTTCTTAGCATCTGGCAGTAGTGTGTGATGAGGGGAGGAGGGCCTTACTAAAACACCTGGCTTAGAGTGTGTGGTAAGGGGAAGGAGGCCATTATTAGCTGCCCATGACTTTGGCCTCCAAAGCCATAGAGCCATAGATTACTGAGGCAGGTCATGTGTGGAAGAGCCCGGCTACTTCGTGATGGAGCTGGGACTGGAAACCTGCAGACTCCCGCCTGGGGCTCTCTTAACTGCTCCAAGGACCAAAGACAGGGCCCATGTAGACAGTGTGGAGGCCCATTCACAGAGGTCAAGGCACTTGTCTAGAGCAGCCAGCCACGGAGGAACTGGGCCCCACGCACCGTGGCGGTAGCAGGCATGAGGGGAGAATTGGAGAGATTGGGAGATTGCAGAGGATAGGACTTGGATATGGCAACTGAGTGGATGTGGAGTCTAGGAAAGCGAGATGCCCAGTTCTCGGGCTGTCTGAGATGGGATTGGTGGCTGGAGCAGGTCTGGGACTGGAGGAGGTAAGTGCAAGTGGATAGGGAACAGGAGTTTGAGGAGCCTGTGGGACATCCAGTTGGAGGTGCCCAGGGCCTAACAATTTGGGCAGAGGCAATGAACAGCTGGGGATGGAACTCTGGTCTCCAGGCCGCCGGGCTAGAGCTGGTTCCTCCTCAGACAAGCCCCTGGTGGGCTTGGCACACCTCTTTTTTTTTTTTTTTTTTTTTTTTTTTTTTTTTTTTTTTTTT
>NW_016823127.1:1210931-1220527 GCF_001698545.2 Rhinopithecus bieti | reverse complement strand
TTTTTTTTTTTTTTTTTTTTTGAGACGGAGTTTTGCTCTTGTTGCCCAGGCTGGAGTGCAATGGCATGATCTCAGTTCACTGCAACATCCACCTCCCAGGTTCAAACGATTCTCCTGCCTGAGCCTCCCGAGTAGCTGAGATTACAGGCACCTGCCACCATGCCTGGCTAATTTTTGTATTTTCAGTAGAGATGGGGTTTCACCATGTTGGCCAGGCTGGTCTCGAATTCCTGACCTCAGGTGATCTGCCTGCCTTGGCCTCCCGAAGCGCTGGGATTACAAGCGTGAGCCACTGCGCCTGGCCTTTGCTTGGCACACTTATTTCCACACAGTCCCCCTCTCTGCATCCTTCTATGCTGGATTGTGAGCCCAAGATGGGGGCGTGGGGCGCTTTTCCTCCTAAGATGGCCTTGACCATAGGTGGCTCCTGATGGCTTCATCTTCTAAATGAGGCAGTGGGACCAGCTGCTGTTTGGGGGCTGCAGCCCTGTGTTCTAGAATTCTGGATGACATCCTAAGGATCTAAATGGGCCAGGAGCTCTGTGAGCACTGGAGGAAAGAGGCAGCGCTTGGGAGCAATGACCCTTTCGGTAAAGTGATTCTGTTGAATGAATGGTGAATGCAAGAGGAAGTAAGTGAATAAGGATTGAATGCAACAACATCAGTATGGGAATAAGGCTGGAGTGTGCTTTAAATCCTGTCTGGAATGTAGTGGCACAGATGAATTGATGAATGGATGTGCTCTCCAGCCCAGCCTTTAGCCAGGGAAAGCCGTGGCTGTGCCTGTGCTGGCTCTTGCCAACAGTGGCCTCCCGTCCCCACCCCCAGCCTGCCCTGCAGACTGGATATAGGCTGGAGTGCGCTGTGGCTCGGGTCAGGAGCCAGCCTCCAGTGTGGGGGGAAGGGCAACAAGAAGAGGCTGAGAGGGAGGCAAGGGAAAGGTCCAAAGCCTGATCAGCAAGTTCCTGAGATTTTCCCGAGGGAAGAGGGCTAGGGGAAGCAGCAACTTGTCTTGGTTCCTGTGGCTCCACATTCCTGTCAAGCCTGCAACTGAAAAACCTGGCTTTTCCTTATTTCTGGCCCCACCCTGTCCCTATCCAGCCTCTTGATTAAGATCAAGTTACCTCCCACCCCTACTTTTTTCCCTGGGGCCAGTGGATCCTGGGAGGGTGGACTTCACTCTCGGTCATGGTTGGGAAGTGGAAGGGAGTCTAGGTTCAAACACTGACGCTGCCCCTTGAAACTGGAAAATTCCAGGCACTTGGCTTAACTTCTCTGAGCCTCTGTTTTGTCATCAGTCGAATGAGGAGAGTAATTCTCCCCTACCTGGGTCTTTCTAAGTGTCAGCATAGGCCTGGCACGGTGGCTCATACCTGTAATCCCAACACCTTGGGAGGCTGAGGTGGGAGGATTGCTTAGGTCTAGGAGTTTGAGACCAGTCTGGACAAGATAATGAGACCCTGTCTCTAGAAAAATAAAAATAAAAAAATGAGGGCCAGGCGCAGTGGCTCACGCCTGTAATCCCAGCACTCTGGGAGGCCGAGGCAGGCAGATCATGAGATTAGGAGATCGAGACCATCCTGGCTAACATGGTGAAACCCCATCTCTACTAAAAATACAAAAAAACCAGGCGTGGTGGCGGGCGCCTGTAGTCCCAGCTACTAGAGAGGCTGAGGCAGGAGAATGGCGTGAACCTGGGAGGCAGAGCTTGCAGTGAGCTGAGATCATGCCACTATACTCCAGCCTGGGCGACAAAGCGAGACTCTGTCTCAAAATAAATAAATAAAATAAAATAAATTAGCCAAGCATGGTGGTGCGTGTCTGTAGTCCTAGCCACTTGGGAGTCTAAGGCGGGAGGATTGCTTGAGCAGAGTTCAAAGTTACAGTGAGCTATGATCACACCACTGTACTCCAGCCTGAGCGACAGAGCAAGACCCTGTCCCTAAGTAATACATAAATCTGAGTATATTGAACTCGGGTGTGATATAGGTGTTTGGGATGACTCATATCCATCCCGGGTGTATTGTATCACCTGGGGATAAGTTGTGTCCTCTCTAAGCCCTGCTCTATTTAGAGGCAACAGCAGCTCACTCCCAGAATTTCAACACAAGCCTCACTTTCTGTTTCTAAGAGGAAGAGCTGCCTAGCTCACAACACCATACACATACGACCTCAGGTAGCTGGGAGACAAACAGGCCTCTTCCGGTCTCTGACAGCCCCTTCCTTGCCACTCAGGCCTCAGAGGAGAGGCGACCTTCCTGTGTCAGGAAGGCTCAGAAACCATTTCCCTCTCTGCCTGCCTTTGCCCTGCAGAGCAGGCCAGATTGTTACTGAGGGGGTAGTAGGGAGGGCTCCAGCTCTCCACCCCAGATCATCTCCTGGCACCCCCTAAACCTGCAGCCAAATCATAAACAGTGGACTTGCTATGCAGACCAAATTCTAAGTCAAGTAAAATAAAAGTCAGGACTCAGCCTAGCTCGCTTTTTTTTTTTTTTTTTTTTTTTTTTTTTTTTTTTTTTTGCCCAAGCTGGAGTGAAGTGGTGCAATCTCGGCTCACTGCAACCTCTGTCCTCGGATTAAAACAATTTAGCCTCCTGAGTAGCTAGCTGGGATTATAGGCTCTAGTCGCCTTCCCTTTCTTCCTGCCAAATTTATGCCACTGAGCTCCTCCTACAGAGTGACAGGAGCCCAACTATTAGGGCCTTGAATACTACGTTAGCACCCAAACATCAATCCTGCTGGCCTGCTGGAAAAATCCCAGCGCCAATAATTATTGAAGTTGAAGGGGAGATGAAGTTCCTAGACAGCAAAGGCTGGAGGCCTTCGGAGCTTTCTGTCCAGAAATGGCCTTTGGCATCGTGGATCAAGGCCTCAGTGCAGCCAGGGCCTCCAGAGGCTGTGGAGCTGGGGCTCCCAGCGGGGCTCTTGCTCACCAAACTCACAGGAAGATAACGAATGAATTTACAGTGAAAACCAGGCATGCAGTGGTAAACTGGACACAACGCCTGCCTCCATACACCAGAAGAAGATTCTTTGTGAAGTCAGAAAGAGCTAGGCTGAGGCCAGAGCTAGGCTCACACCTGTAATCTTAGCACTTTGGGAGGCCGAGGTGGGTGGATCACCTGAGGTCAGGAGTTAGAGACTAGCCTGGCCAACATGGCGAAACCCCGTCTCTACTAAAAATACAAAAATTAGTGGCATGGTGGTAGGCGCCTGTAATCCCAGCTACCTACTTGGGAGGCTGAATCCCTTGAATCCGGGGGGTGGAGGTTGCAGTGAGCCGAGATTGCACCACTTCATTCAGCCTGGGCAAAAAAAAAAAAAATAGCTAGGCTGAGTCTTGACCACTTTTTGTTGTTGTTGCTAGTTATATTCATATTATATTCATTTTATTTTACTTTTAGTTTTAGTTTTCAAGCGTGACTGCAAGTTTGGACAGCTGTGTGGCTTTGAACATGCTTTTTGAACCCTCAGAGCCTTGTCCTCATCAGTAAATGGGGATAATGGGATAGCTCCTAGCTCATAGAATTGTGAGGATTCAATATGGTAATGTATCTTAACAACAAAAACAACACACACACACACACACACACGATGTCTAGAGTGTGGTTAGTGCTCATAAAGTTATGTAACTGTATTATTAATGATGTCACAGCCCAATGAAGAGAGACAGGTATGCACAAATACATGCCATACAATGTGAGCAACAGTTCAAATGCCACCTCCTTCGTGCAGCCCTCTGGGCTGTCTCTCAGTCCCTGGCAGGAGGTGAAAGGCTCCTTCTGGAAGCCCTATAGCATTGGCCTCTCTCTTCATCACATCCCTTCCCTTGTCTTTCTGTGACTGTTCGTTGTGATTGTTTATAGAGCTTCTTCCACCCTGGTCTGCCAGTAGAAGACATGTGGAAATTCCTCTGTAAATTAGCAAGGACATCCCCTCTAGGTCCCCTCTAAGGGTGGGATTCTGTGAGAAGATCTGAAGTTGCGGCTTCTGTCTGGGTCTATCAGGGAAGACTTCAGGGAGGGGATGATCTCTGAGCTAGGTCATAAAACCTGTGGACAATTTGGAACAGCAGCAATAGCGATTTCAAGAGCAGTCAAAAGGGGAGACAGCCTGGCAGGCTGAGACCTCAGCAAGCAGGCAGAAGCACGGAGAGTTTGGGGCTGCTAGATGGGGGTCCCTGCTCCCCTCCTTAGAGTCTCCACAACCCTGAGCAAACACCTCTGCTCTCTGGGCTCCAGTCTCTCCTCTCAGTGTACTGAGAGGGCTTTGCTAGATAAGGTTCCCTGCCAGTTTGGATATTTCAGTGGCTTCTTTGACCTGCCCCCCTCGTGGAGCCCCAGACAAGTGTGAGGGTTTCCCAGTTCAGACAGCACCCGCCCAGTGAGAGCCAGCACATGTCCTCTCTGTTCCAGAGGGTTTAGTTGGAGGGTAGTTCAGTTTAGGGGTAGGGAGGCAAGACTACTTGCCCAGTCCCAGGTGTGTTTTCCAGAATGTGTATCTGCTGGGGCAGGATGGTCTGTGAACAAAGGCTTGGAATAGCTGTCTGTCCTCAGGCATAGCTGGGATTCCAGGAGACCCAGGCCTCACCCAGGCGGGCAGGGCTGGGGCTCAGGGTGCCGTCCTGGCATGTTCTAGGCATGCCTCTGGCCCAGCAAGGGGGGAACACGGTGAAGCAACTGCCACTCCAGCGACCAGTGCAGCGCCTTTCACTGCCCCAGGCCCCAGCTTCAGAGGTTCCACAATGCTTCCATTGTCCACTGCTCTGCCCGGCTGCCCCCCAGGGAGCAGCTCAGAGCCAAGAACCTGGGCAGGGCCCTGATTCCTGGGGCACAGCCTGGGTAGAAGAGAGAAGAGCAGAGGGGTCAGATTCACAGAAAACAGCTGTGGAACTTGGAGAATTCCACCCTAAGAATCCTAGAATCGGCTGGGCGAGGTGACTCACGCCTATAATCCCAACATTTTGGGAGGCCAAGGCATGTGGATCATGAGGTCAAGAGTTTGAGACCAGCCTGGCCAACATGGTGAAACCCCGTCTCTACTAAAAATACAAAAAATTAGCTGGGCATGGTGGCGCATGCCTGTAATCGCAGCTACTTGGGAGGCTGAGGCAGGAGAATCACTTGAACCACCTGGGAGGCAGACTCCAGCCTGGGTGCATTCCAGCCTGGGCGACAGAGTGAGACTCCATCGCAAAAAAAAAAAAAGGCCGGGCACGGTGGCTCATGCCTATAATCCCAGCACTTTGGGAGGCCAAGACAGGCGGATCACAAGTTCAGGAGATCAAGACCATCCTGGCTACATGGCGAAACCCCCAACTCTGCTAAAAAAAAATACAAAAATTAGCCGGGCGTGGTGGTGGGCGCCTGTAATCCCAGCTACTTGGGAGGTTCAGGCAGAAGAATCGCTTGAACCCAGGAGGGGAAGGCTTAAGTGAGCCAAGATCACACCATTGCACTCCAGCCTGGGCAATGAATGAAACTATGTTTCAAAAAATAAATAAAAGAGAAAAGAAAAATACAATCCTAGGCTGGGCGCAGTGGCTCACGCCTGTAATCCCAGCCCTTTGGGAGGCCGAAGTGGGCGGATCATGAGGTCAGGAGTTTGAGACCAGCCTGACCAACATGGTGAAACCCCATCTCTACTAAAAATACAAAAATTAGCCGGACGTAGTGGCAGGTGCCTGTAATCCCAGCTACTCAGGAGGCTGAGGCAGGAGAATCGCTTGAACCCGGGAGGTAGAGGTTGCAGTGAGTTGAGATGCACCATTGCACTCCAGCGTGGGTGACACAGTGAGATTCCATCTCAAAAAACAACAACAACAACAACAAAAACCCCACAATATATTGTCATTAACAACAGTCACCATAGGCCGGGTGCAGTGGCTCACGCCTGTAATCCCAGCACTTTGGGAGGCCGAGGCCGGCAGATCACGAGGTAGGAGATCAAGACCATCTGGGCTAACAACCGGTGAAACGCCCGTCTTGTTTTTTTTTTTTTTTTTTTTTTTTTTTTTGAGACGGAGTCTCGCTCTGGTCGCCCGGCTGGAGTGGCAGTGGCGCCAGGATCTCAGCTCACTGCAAGTTCCGCCTGCCGCGGGGTTACCGCCAATTCCTCACTTGCCTCCAGCCTCCCAGTAGCTGGGACTACAGGCGCCGGCCACGCCTCGCCGCGGCTAGTTTTTTTGTATTTCTTAGTAAGCCCCAGAACGGGGTTGCACAGTGTTAGCCAGGATGGTCGTCGATCTCCTGACGCGTCGTGATCCGCGCCCGCCTCGGCCCCAAAGTGGCTGGATTACGAGGCTGAGCCACCGACGCCGCCGGCCGAAACGCCCGTCTTTACATAAAAAAACAATAAAAATTAGGCCAGGCAAGGCAGCGTGTGGCCCTGTAGTCCCAGCTACTGGGGAGGCTGAGGGCAGGAGATGGCGTGAATCAGGGGTTCAGGCGGAGCTTTGCAGTGAGCTGAGATCGCGCGGCCACTGCACTCCAGCCTGGACGACAGAGCAACGACTTCAACTCAAACAAACAACAAACAAAACAAAAGCAATAGTCAGCCACACTGCACAATAGATCCTTTGAACTTTTCCACTATTCGCGTCCCTACCTCACTGGAAATTTGCACCCTTTGACCAACATCTCCCCCAACCAGCTCGCCACTACCGCCCAGCGCCATTCTAGCCTTGCTATTTTCTTCTTTCTTTCTTTCTTTCTGGTTTTTTTTTTTTTTTTTTTTTTTTGAGAGAGGGTCTTAACTCGCATATGCCCAGGCTTGAGTACAGTGGTAGCAATCATAAGGCTCAGCTGCAACCTCTGGCTCCCTGGCTAAGCGATCCTCCTGCTCTCAGGCCTCTCAAGTAGGCTGGGAGAAAGGTGTGGCGGGCCGTGAGCCACGGACACATCAGGCCTCGTAGCTCTCTAATTTCTATGAAGATCAACCTTATTTTCGCGCGAGTGAGAAAATAATTTTTTTCTTTTTGAGACAGAGTCTTAAATTTTTCTCAGCAGCCACTGGATCCAAAGTAAAGGATGATGAGATCGCATGTTGGGAAACATTAAACCTTGGATTTTTTTTTTTTCAAGAACGGAGTTTCACTCTTGTTGCCCAGGATAGGAGTGCAACTGGCAGCATCTCAGGCTGCACTGCAAACCTTCCACCTCGGCGGGTTCAAGGGCGATTCTCCTGCCTCAACTTCCCTGAGTAGCTGGATTACAGGCGTGTGCAACCAATGCCTTGGCTAATTTTGTATTTTTGAGTAGAGAACGGGATTTTTGCACCATGTTAGGCCCAGGCTGGTCTTGAACTCCTGACGCTCAGGTGATCTACCCACGCTCAGGCATGCCGCAAACTGCTGGGTTCACAGGTGTGAGCGCAGCGCGCGCCGGCCTGTTTTTTTGTTTTTGTGCTTTGTGGTGGTTTTGTTTTGGTTTCGCTTTTATTGAAGACGGAGTCTGCACCTGATCAGGCCAAGGCTGGAAGTGCAGCGGCACATCTGAGCTCACCCAACCTCTCCCTTCTGAGTTCAACGCGATTCTCCTGCCTCAGGCCTGCCAGAGGTAAGGCTGGCGCTTAGCAGGGCGACCCCAGCAATCCCTGGGCTAATTTTTTTTTTTTTTTTGGTGCGATAGAAGTCTTGCTCTGTCGGCCCAGGCTGGAGTGACATGGCGCGATCTTGGCGCACTGCAAGCTCCGCCTCCCAGGTTCATGCCATTCCCCTGCCTCAGCCTCCTGAGTAGCTGGGACTACAGGTGCCCACCACCACGCCCGGCCAATTTTTTGTATTTTTTTAGTACAGACAGGGTTTCGCCATGTTAGCCAGGATGGTCTCAATCTCCTGACCTCATGATCCGCCCACCTTGGCCTCCCAAAGTGCTGGGATTACAGGCATGAGCCACCATGCCTGGCCTAATTTTGATTTTGTATTTTAGCAGAGATGGAGTTTCACCATGTTGGCCAGGCTGGTCTTGAACTCCTGACCTCAAATGATCCGCCCACCTCAGCCTCCCAAAGTGCTGGGATTACAGGCATGAGCCACTGTGCCCGGCCCCATTCTTGTTTTTTAATCTTGCTTTTGTACCTCCCTCCTGCAAAGCCATCCTACAAAGCATGTTGGCTGGAAGAATGGTGCGTGGAAAACACGACCGTCTGCCTCAAACTGTCAAGGGCCTCCTTTAGGTTCCCATGGTTCCTCTGGTTTCCTTTTCCCTGCCTTTATTAGGCTACAGGCAGAATTGTTTACAGAACTGTTTCCTTCTCTGGCCGAGCCAGCCCTTCCCTGCCATGATCCTGCCCCATGGCTGGACACCTGCAGCCGTTACCTGGGAAGAAATTAGAAAGGATTCAGCCAGATGCGGGGCTTGTGCATATAATTTCAGCATTTTGCGAAGCCAAAGCAGGTGGATTGCTTGAGTACAGGAGTTCAAGATCAGCCTGGGCAACATAGTGACTCTCCCACCTCTACAAAATAAACAAAATTATCTGGGTGTGGTGGTGCATGCCTGTTAGTGACAACTGCTCGGGAAGCTGAGGTGGGAGGATCGCTTGAGGTGGAGGCTGCAGTGAGCCGTGATTGTGCCAGTGCACTGCAGCCTGGGAGACAAAGTGAGACCCTGTCTCGAAAAAAGAGAGAAAGGATTCAAACTCTACCTATACCGACAGCTCTCACTGGCTTGCATTCAACTTGCTTTCCTGGGAGTTAGGTGTTCTTCAGCCTAAATGATGTCACCATCTCAAAGAGGTCTTCCCTGGCTATGCTGTGTGTCCCCATCATTCCCTGTCACAGCACCAGTCACCACATGAGGTTCTCCTTGTTTTGTTTTGTTTTGAGACAGAGTCTCACTCTGTCGCCCAGACTGCAGTACCATAGCATGAACTCGGCTCACTGCAAACTCCGCCTCCCAGGCTCAAGTGATTCTCCTGTCTCAGCCTCCCGAGTAGCTGGGATTACAGGCACGCACCACGCCCAGCTAATTTTTTTTTTTCTTTCTTTTTTTTTTTTTGAGACGGAGTCTTGCTCTGTCGCCCAGGCTGGAGTGCAGTGGCCGGATCTCAGCTGACTGCAAGCTCCGCCTCCCGGGTTCACGCCATTCTCCTGCCTCAGCCTCCCGAGTAGCTGGGACTACAGGCGCCCGCTACCTCGCCCGGCTAGTTTTTTGTATTTTTTAGTAAAGACGGGGTTTCACCGTGTTAGCCAGGATGGTCTCAATCTCCTGACCTCATGATCCGCCCGTCTCGGCCTCCCAAAGAGCTGGGATTACAGGCTTGAGCCACCACGCCCGGTTAAATTTTTTATTTTTAGTAGAGATGGAGTTTCACCATGTTGACCAGGCTGGTGTCGAACTACTAACCTCAAATGATCTGCCCGCCTCGGCCTCCCAAAGTGCTGGGATTACAGGGTTGTGCCACTATGCCCAGCCTCCTTGTTGATTTGTTTGCTTGTTTACAGCTCCTGGCCCCCAACAGTAAATATGTGCTCAGTAAATATGTGTTGAATTCATGCTTGACTATAAATGTGTGAACAAGGTGTGGAAACCTGTTTCACAGCGACAACTGCGGCTACTTCTTTTTTTTTTTTTTTTTTTTTTTTTTTTTTTTTT
>NW_016823127.1:1201361-1206633 GCF_001698545.2 Rhinopithecus bieti | reverse complement strand
GGGCCGCGGGGTCATGGCGGGGCCGCGGGGCGCGCTGCTGGCCTGGTGCCGCCGCCAGTGCGAGGGCTACCGCGGCGTGGAGATCCGCGACCTGAGCAGCTCCTTCCGGGACGGCCTGGCCTTCTGCGCCATCCTGCACCGGCACCGGCCCGACCTGCTGTGAGTGCGGGGCCCCGGGCGGGTGGGGCCGCCCCCCTCAGTGGCGCTACCGCCGCCCCCCTCAGTGATGCGGAGCCCGGGCAGTGACAGGCGCCACCCCCGGACATGGAGACGCCGACCCCCCCCCCGACGAACCCGGACGCCAGGATGGTCCCTGAGACCCCGGCCCTGGGCGCCCCTCCCCCGCCCGGCCGTCCTGTCCCAACCGGTGGGACCCCGAACCCTCCCCAGAGGCCCGTCCCTCCGCGAGGGACACGGCCCCGCCCACAGAGCGCTGATTTCCGCCGAAGATCACTGAACCCCTAAGCCTTTGACCTCTTTGAAGGGGTGTTGAGTCCTCTTTGGGGGCCCTGGGCCTCTCCTACCCTAAACTCCTCTCCGCTGTTCCTCCCCTCTCCCCCGAGGCTTCCCACACGGGTTGGCCCCTTGCTCCGGGTGTGCAGGTGAACCCCCACTTCTCTGACCCCCCAAATAGGAGTTT
Organism: Rhinopithecus bieti; assembly: GCF_001698545.2. Lineage (NCBI taxonomy): Eukaryota > Metazoa > Chordata > Mammalia > Primates > Cercopithecidae > Rhinopithecus > Rhinopithecus bieti. The sequence goes on along the minus strand of NW_016823127.1, from coordinate 1,205,993 downwards.
GTCTCCAGACACTAGTACAGTTCCCGGCGCAGAGGAGACCTCGGTTAACAAGTGTTGGATGAACGGATGTACAGACCCTGTGCTTTCCCCACTCCTCCCCAGTTAGGACGCAGCCCTGCCTCCCGGGTGTGTGCTCCATGGCCCTGCTGCCCTCCTCAGTGGGGCACGCAGGTGGGGCGCGCAAGAGGAGTCACAGGACTGGCGATGTTGGGAAGACTCCTAGGATCCAATTGACAGACACCAACCGGCTGCTGCAGGTTGTGAAATGGCCCCTTCCTGCCCAGAGCTGCCCAGTGAGGTTCTCATGGGAAAATGCGTTCGAACTCCCCAGAACAGTTGACTTGGAGCCTCTGTCTTTGCTCTCTCTGCCTTGAGCAGAGAACCTCTCCTCCTTTCGTCCATTCATTCCTAAAACACTGGGTGAGTTTTTGTGGTGCCATTCCTTGCACTTCACGTCTCACCTGTGAATCAGGGGGGAGAGTTCTGGTCCCTACACCTTCTGCATGCAGCGCTCTTGCCAGGGCTCCCCTAGCCTGGCAGATGGAGGCTTTCTGTGCCTGTTCCTCCAGATTTGCACTGTCCAAGGGCAGCATGTGGGAGGGCTTCTAAGGGATTGCCTTGGGATTCCATGGTGCAGGTGCACCTGGTTTACCTGTATGTACCCTGCAGAACCATGTCTGTGGGTCGTGGCTTGGGCCCTGGAGGAGAGGGTTTTGGGGCTGTGGATACAGAAGGGAACAAGATGAGGTGGCCATGTAGGTGGGTCCCTGCCCGCTGTGGGGCATGTGACACCCATACTAATGGAAGCACAAGATTGATGCCTGGTTGCCCAGGAGCAGGGGATAGAAGGATGGAGGAAAAGGGCACCAGGGTTGGACCTGGGCATTGGAAAGGAGGGCCCAAGGGGTCTTCTCTTCTGTCTGAGGGGCAGGAGTGAGGCAGGAAGCAGGGACAAACCCAGTGTGGGAGGGGACTTGGGTGTGAAGCGAAGCCATTTGGTGGGCCTGAGCCTGTCATCATCAAAGTAAAGGCCGCTTGGTTTGTGTTCAGCTTCTCCATGTCTTAGGCGCATGGCCTTGGGTCCTCATGGGCTCTCTCCAGGCATCAGTGTCCTCATCTGTGAGGTGGGACTGGTAATGTGACACAGCTCATAGAATTGTTGTGAGGATTGCATGCGATAATAAGCATTCAGTTAACATTTGTTATTGTAAATAGTGTTATAGGCAATAGGGGAATGATAATTTTTTAAATTTTTTTGAGACGGAGTCTCACTCTGTCACCCAGGCTGGAGTGCAGTGGCATGATCATGGCTCACTGAAGTCCTCACCTCCTGGGCTCAAGTGATCCTCCCACCTCAACCTCCTGAGTAGCTGGGACCACAGGTAGATGCCACCACGCCTAATTTTTTTGTATTTGTAGAGATGGATTTTTGACATGTGGCCCAGGCTGGTCTTGAACTCTTGAGCTCAAGTAATCTGCCTGCCTCAGTCTCCCAAAGTGCTGGGATTATAGGCATGAGCCACCATGCCTGGCCCAATAGCCAGGCATGTTTGATTTCTTCATTTATTCAACCAGTATTTGTAGAGTTATTATTCTGTGCTGGACACTGTACCTGGTAATGAAAGTACCAGCCAACAAAACAGACAACCCTACACGCTCTCCCACACCTGTAGGGGAAACATGTATAAACAATGATGGCAATTCCACGTACCCTATCAGAGGGCTAGGGGTGGGAGACCTCCTAGGGAGAATATAGTCTTCAAGGAGATGGCAGGAGCCAGGTGAGGGCCGCCAGGTGGGTGTTCTGGCAGAGGACCCCGTCTGAGCAAAGGCGAGGGGTGGGAGGTGTGTGCAGAGCTGGAGGCCGTGTAGCTGAGTGGGGAGCACAAGGCAGTGAGTTGGGAGATGCAGTTGGGACAGATGACGGACAGCTGCTTTTGCTGGCTAAGAAGCATGGATAGGGGCCTCAGGGAACCTTGCGGGTTTGTTTTTGTTTTTGCTTTTTTTGAGATGGAGGCCTGTCACCCAGGCTGGAGTGCAATGAATGGCATGATCTCAGCTCACTGCAACCTCTGCCTCCCAGGTTCGAGCAATTCTCCTGCCTCAGCCTCCCAAGTAGCTGGAATTACAGGCACACACCACCATGCCCGGCTAATTTTTGTAGTTTTTAGTAGAGATGGGGTTTCACGGCTGGGCGCGGTGGCTCAAGCCTGTAATCCCAGCACTTTGGGAGGCCGAGNCTCAGCCTCTCAAGTAGCTGGGAATTACAGGCGTGAGCCACCACATCAGGCCTCTACTCTCTATTTCTATGAGATCAACTTTTTTAGATTCCACGAGTGAGAAAAATAATTTTTTTCTTTTTTGAGACAGAGTCTTAAATTTTTCTCAGCACACTGGATCCAAAGTAAGGATGATGAGATTCCATGTTGGGAAAACATTAAAACCTTGGATTTTTTTTTTCAAGACGGAGTTTCACTCTTGTTGCCCAGGATGGAGTGCAATGGCACATCTCAGCTCACTGCAACCTCCACCTCCCGGGTTCAAGCGATTCTCCTGCCTCAACTTCCTGAGTAGCTGGGATTACAGGCGTGTGCAACCATGCCTGGCTAATTTTGTATTTTTAGTAGAGACGGGATTTCACCATGTTGGCCAGGCTGGTCTTGAACTCCTGACCTCAGGTGATCTACCCACCTCAGCATCCCAAACTGCTGGGATTACAGGTGTGAGCCACCGCGCCGGCCTGTTTTTGTTTTTGTTTTGTGGTGGTTTTGTTTTGGTTTGGTTTTATTGAGACGGAGTCTCACTCTATCACCAAGGCTGGAGTGCAGCGGCACCATCTTGACTCACCGCAACCTCTCCCTTCTGAGTTCAAGCGATTCTCCTGCCTCAGCCTCCAGAGTAGCTGGGCTTACAGGCGACCCCCACAATCCCTGGCTAATTTTTTTTTTTTTTTTGGTGAGATAGAGTCTTGCTCTGTCGCCCAGGCTGGAGTGACATGGCGCGATCTTGGCGCACTGCAAGCTCCGCCTCCCAGGTTCATGCCATTCCCCTGCCTCAGCCTCCTGAGTAGCTGGGACTACAGGTGCCCACCACCACGCCCGGCCAATTTTTTGTATTTTTTTAGTACAGACAGGGTTTCGCCATGTTAGCCAGGATGGTCTCAATCTCCTGACCTCATGATCCGCCCACCTTGGCCTCCCAAAGTGCTGGGATTACAGGCATGAGCCACCATGCCTGGCCTAATTTTTGATTTTTGTATTTTTAGCAGAGATGGAGTTTCACCATGTTGGCCAGGCTGGTCTTGAACTCCTGACCTCAAATGATCCGCCCACCTCAGCCTCCCAAAGTGCTGGGATTACAGGCATGAGCCACTGTGCCCGGCCCCATTCTTGTTTTTTAATCTTGCTTTTGTACCTCCCTCCTGCAAAGCCATCCTACAAAGCATGTTGGCTGGAAGAATGGTGCGTGGAAAAACACGACCGTCTGCCTCAAACTGTCAAGGGCCTCCTTTAGGTTCCCATGGTTCCTCTGGTTTCCTTTTCCCTGCCTTTATTAGGCTACAGGCAGAATTGTTTACAGAACTGTTTCCTTCTCTGGCCGAGCCAGCCCTTCCCTGCCATGATCCTGCCCCATGGCTGGACACCTGCAGCCGTTACCTGGGAAGAAATTAGAAAGGATTCAGCCAGATGCGGGGGCTTGTGCATATAATTTCAGCATTTTGCGAAGCCAAAGCAGGTGGATTGCTTGAGTACAGGAGTTCAAGATCAGCCTGGGCAACATAGTGACTCTCCCACCTCTACAAAAATAAACAAAATTATCTGGGTGTGGTGGTGCATGCCTGTTAGTGACAACTGCTCGGGAAGCTGAGGTGGGAGGATCGCTTGAGGTGGAGGCTGCAGTGAGCCGTGATTGTGCCAGTGCACTGCAGCCTGGGAGACAAAGTGAGACCCTGTCTCGAAAAAAGAGAGAAAGGATTCAAACTCTACCTATACCGACAGCTCTCACTGGCTTGCATTCAACTTGCTTTCCTGGGAGTTAGGTGTTCTTCAGCCTAAATGATGTCACCATCTCAAAGAGGTCTTCCCTGGCTATGCTGTGTGTCCCCATCATTCCCTGTCACAGCACCAGTCACCACATGAGGTTCTCCTTGTTTTTGTTTTTGTTTTGAGACAGAGTCTCACTCTGTCGCCCAGACTGCAGTACCATAGCATGAACTCGGCTCACTGCAAACTCCGCCTCCCAGGCTCAAGTGATTCTCCTGTCTCAGCCTCCCGAGTAGCTGGGATTACAGGCACGCACCACGCCCAGCTAATTTTTTTTTTTCTTTCTTTTTTTTTTTTTGAGACGGAGTCTTGCTCTGTCGCCCAGGCTGGAGTGCAGTGGCCGGATCTCAGCTGACTGCAAGCTCCGCCTCCCGGGTTCACGCCATTCTCCTGCCTCAGCCTCCCGAGTAGCTGGGACTACAGGCGCCCGCTACCTCGCCCGGCTAGTTTTTTGTATTTTTTAGTAAAGACGGGGTTTCACCGTGTTAGCCAGGATGGTCTCAATCTCCTGACCTCATGATCCGCCCGTCTCGGCCTCCCAAAGAGCTGGGATTACAGGCTTGAGCCACCACGCCCGGTTAAATTTTTT